>NW_021604618.1:12228733-12252593 GCF_004785775.1 Grammomys surdaster | reverse complement strand
GGGAGGGAGGGAGGGGGAGGGAGGGGGAGGAAAGGAGGGAGGGAAGGAGGGGGGGAAGGAGACCTACCTAGTCTTTTGAACTAGGCAGGAGTTTGTACCATGTACAAAGTTTGCTATTTAGAAATTTACATAGCACTACCAAATAAAATCACAAAAAATCACCAAGTTTTAAATATGATTAAAATTCTATGTTGGTCCACATTCATATCTATCCTTGGCTTCGTGTAACCCTCACACTCCAAGCTGGAAACTACTGATTGAGAATAGAATTACATCACATGTTTAAAAGAAAGAATAGAACTTTATCTTTCTTAATAGAATTTTAAAATTTGAATTAGTATATGTTTATAGAAATTAACATAATTTTCTTTATAAAAATATGAAATATTTGGTTGTAGAGAAGGCTAAGTGGATAAAAGGATTCTGTATACAACTTTTAGTCCTCACAATCCCTGTAATCTTGGCACTCCTACAAGAAGATGGTAGACAGAAAAATTACAGTCCCCAGAATTTCATAAGCAAACCAGCTTAGCCTATACCAGTTAATAAGAGACCCTGTCAATAAGGTCAAAACAAGGGCCAAACCCAAGATTGTCCTATTTATATATTCTAGACACATGCTGTGGCAGACACTTACAGTTTACACCAATACTTTGAAAATTTAAATGTCTTTAAGAAATATTAGCTTGAAAACAAAACAGAGTATTGAAAAGGGGAAGTGTCATTGGTTTCCATTCCTGACCAAGAAATTATTTGCAATTGATACCTGGTGCCAAAGGAAAACCAATTCTTTACTGGATATGGCATGTCACTGAATATGTCAACCACATGCTTAGACAGGCCCCATGCCCAGTAGTGGTTAGACAGTGCAAAATGAAATCCATGTGTTGTCACCCAACCTTTTGTGCTAGATTTTTGGGAGTTGTCTTTTATTTTGTCTTCCTGGATTTTATTTGTTTGCTTACTTGTTTCTTTTTATAATTGTTGTTTGTTTTTAAAGAGATGATGGAAGAACATAAAAAGTTGGTGGATAGAGAAGTAGGCGGGGAGGATATTGAAAGAGTTGGTACAGGGGAAACATGATCAAAATATATAGTATGAAAAAGATGGAGAGAGACAGAGAGAGTGTGTGGGAACAAAAGCAAAGTTAGCATCAAAGAGGGCTAAAACAGACCTCTAACTTCCACACACATGGACACACACACACACACACACACATCTGTATGTATATCTGTTTTCTTTTTTAAAAAAATATTTATCTATTTTATGCATGTGAGTACACTTTTGCTGTCTTTGGACACACCATAAGAGAGCGTCGGATCCCATTACAGATGGTTGTGAGCCACCCTATAGTTGCTGGGAATTGAACTCAGGACCTCTGGATAGCAGTCAGTGCCCTTAACTTCTGAGTCATCTACCTAGCCCTGTATATCTGTTTTCATTGACCACAGTACAGTTTATGTCAGAGTCCCCTAGACGTGCTCTAAAAGATTAGAATCTTGTATTTAAACTTACCCTATCTCCAAAGAGAGCTTTTGGAGATTGAGCCCTACAAAATCATGAATACAACATATATATATATATATTGATTTCTAAGATAGGTGAACACAAGGAACTGTAAATGATGCCGTACCTAGAAGGGGCATGTAAGTTCAAGAAACATTCTCACTTTGCCCTAATTTTATACATTTCTCCTATTTGGTTGGTTCTGAGGGACAGCCTTCAGCACAAAACAGTGAATTAAATAAAGAAAAAACTAGTAATATGATGATTGTTTTTAAAATTTCAAACCCAGAAAATAAGTTAATCACTTCAGCTTTCAGTTCAGCATATGCTCTGGGACTGTGTCCATACTTCCTCATTTTCTTTTTCTTTAATTAATAAGTAATTTATTATGCAAAGTATTTGTATATAAAATTTAAGCCAAGTTATATATATATAACGATAAACACTATATTAATTAATAGATTAAATTGCTCTTTTTGTTTGTATTAGATATTTTATTTATTTATATTTCAAATGTTATCCCCTTTCTCGGTTTCCCCCCGGAAACCTCAAAGGGGATGATATTAGTTGAAATGCCCAATAAAGGGAAGGGAGAACCTGTAGAGGCTATATCCAGAGTTAGGCAAGGCCCCTGGCTGAGGGATGGGACCACCCACTCATCTCCAATTTTTAAATCAGAATTGCTGTTGTCTAAAGAAAACACAGCGACAAAGTGCAGAGCACAAACTGAAGGAAAGGCCATTCAGAGACTGTCTCACCTGTGGATCCATCCCCTATATAGGCACCAAACCCAGACACTGTTGCAGATGACAAGAAGTGCTTGCTAACAGGAGCCTGATATAGCTGTCTTCAGAGAGTCTCTGACATTGCCTGACAAATACAGATGTGGATGCTTGCAACCAACCACTGGACTTCCTCATTTTTAAAGTGGGATTTCTCATCTAGAATGAGTAAAGTGATCTCAATACCTCCTGACCTGATATTAATAAAAACGAATAGTATATAATGTGTCTGGTATGCACACCTCATAAGCATATCCTATGGATATGAGGCAGCAGGGTGGGCAGTCAAAATGACTCGATATGTGCATGTCTCCATGCGTATAGACACATGCGTACAGAGACACAGACACTCTTCCAATACATCACCAAAGTGTTATTCAAAATAAAATTAAACGGTTAACCTATCTAAATAAACACTGGCATGTTTTAGATATATTTGCATAGCTTAGACCAGATACCTAAAAAGAACATTTTAATACTCAAGAGCTAAGTTCATATGTCATTCTGTCATTGAGGGATACATAAAAGATCAGTTCAGTTGACATCATGGTGACTGGAAAGCTGAGAAAGGGGTCCGTGAGTTATAGTAGAGTGAGTTTCAAGCCACACTGAAGTAAAGTGAGTCCCTTACTTAAAACAGTAGTGATAATAAAAACAATAAGAACATCCATATTTTCCACAGAGTAACTACAAATTTAATTAATATTTTAGTTTTCAAGAATCCATTATTTTCAAACAAGAATATCTACTTCTGTGTGGCAAAGTCAGAAATATATGTCTATCAGCCTCATTTCCTAGGCTTCTTCTGGCTCTTTACTGCAGGTGCACATCAAGAACTTGTTATTGATACAAAGGTCTCTATCTTCTCATAAAGCACTTCTTCTAAACTGGAAATATTTGTTTTTCTCCATATCTGCACAGGTTCCATTCATCCTTTCAAACACAGCTCAGTCACCACTTTACAAGTGTAAAGACACAACTCCAATATATACCAGTCCCACTCCATGTGAGCTTCTTTCACTCATCTGAGATACACTTTTAATTGTTGTTATGACAAATCAGGAACTCTGAAAAGAAGAGGCTCTGTTTCCACCCACTTCTTAGTAGAAACCACAGGGGGATAGTGTACAAAGTTGCTACTAAATATTTTATTGGTCTGGACTAAAGTGACTGCTCAGGTTAAGGACTGGGGTTCCAGAAGATCAGACTTTGGTTCTTACCAGCCATATCACATTACTCACAAATGCATGCATTTGTGAGTATGCTTAACTTTAGCTTCAGAAGGTCTGAAATCCTCTGCATAAACACTAACAGGCATGTGGCATACACTCACAAGGACAAGGCAGAAAGAAAGAAAAAAAGGAAAGAAATAAAGGAGGGTGAGAGGGAAGAAGGAAGACAGGAAGGAAAGAAGGAAAGAAGTGAGAAAGGAAGGAAGGAAGAAAGAAGAAAGAGAAAGAAAGATACAAAGAAAGAAGCAAAGAAAGGCAAAGAAAATATAAACATAACTAAAACAATATATTTTTGTATTTTCTTAGAAGGTGATATTTTTGACTGGCATATATATATATATGTTTCTGTTATTAATGTAAAGAATAAAGAATAATGTAACAACCAGAGTAAGAATTATAGATTGAAAGAAATTCCAGTGAGTGCTTAAAAAGCATTGTTTTTCTAGCTTGCAGCCTGGAGCAGTTAGTGAACATGAATAAGTTTAACTATGTAGTGACATCTCTTTCAGACTTTCTCAGTTGGTACTAAATTTTAATTTTTTTAACACTTATTATATTTTTGAAATATAATTTGTTTGGTGTAAATGCTGATGGAATGGCTACATCTCTCATTTCCTGAAATGAGTATGAATGACTTCCTGTAATTCAAATACTCATAAAAGGTGACTCCTAGCCAAATGATAATTAAGCAAAAATAATTTCTTTTATCTTTGTGCATAAATATGGTTACTTTAATATTGACAAGAGTGTTAAGACAAAGACAATATTCTTATTTTCCATAAGACATCTTGAAGATATTAGAAGTTATATGTACAGAGTCGGCATGTAGAAACTGTGATACAGGCAGAGCCAAGGCTGTACCTTATGCTGACAGAACTTGGTAGTGTAGGAGTCACCCAAGTAGTGCTGGACTTGACGTTATGAAGAAGTTGAAAGTGGCTGAGGCTTGTTACTTTCTGGCAGGGCTGGAGTATCTGAAAAAGAGTCAGTAGAATATATTGTTGAAAATGCAGCCCAGTTGCAACAAGAGATACAGACAGTTTTGGGGATGCCAGTTACATGGAATGACAAGCAAGAACAGTAGTAGCAGTGGAGTGGAATCAGCGGGAACCTAGAAGACAAGCTGTGTGTACTGCACAGGGCAGAGCCAGAGAAGTAACTCATATCCTTTTAAGGAGCTTAGAAGATAGTGAGTGAATCCCAGATAACTAGACATGGAGTTATTTACACACTTAGAGTTTGATTTCACCATGTTCAAATTGTGACTGTACCCTGGTTCTTCAGTTTTGAAGAAAGAGTTTGATGTAATTTTGATTTTATAGGAGCCCACAGCCAAAAGACTTTGAATTTTTAAAAGAAAGTTTGGATTTTTAAAGGCATTAGATATTTTAAGGGGACTGGACTTTTAATTTGCTTAAATTTGTAAGAGCTATGGGCTGTTTTAATTTGTAAGGATTATGGTTTTATATTGTGATATTAATATTAACATCCTAACTTAAAGATAAATGAGAAAGGAAAGGTTCTAGTTGAAAAGTTATCAGTTTGTGTGTCAAGTTGACAAGGTGTCATTTGTGATTATTACATCAACTTGACACAAGAAAGAGACATCAGAGGAGAGAATCTCAGTTGGAGAAATTACCTCACTAAACCAGGGTCTAGGTAAGACTCTAGGACAATTTATTCATTAGCTGTTGATTAGGGATGAGTTATGCTATTACTCGGTTTGTGTTCTTGGGCTCAAGCCTGAGTAGTCATAGACCTTGTAAATAGGTAGCCTTGACAGACAATACCAACTTAGATAAGGTCAAGCGAGTCATAGGCAGAGTCATAGTGACTTGTCCCCTGAACCTTCACCCAGCCGATACCCAGTTCTGAAGATATCTGTATTCCCCTGAACACCCACACTCCAGTGTCATCCCCTTCCCCACATCCTGCTTTTCTGTGTTTATAACCCCTGTGTGAATGAATTACAATTTGAGAAAAAATAAATTATAAAAAAAAAGAAAGCAAGCTGAGTAAGCAATGAGGAGGAAGCCGGTAAACAACATTTCTTTGTTATCTCTGCATCATCTTCTGCCTCCAGGTTCCTACCTTGACTTCCTTTGATGACAAACTGTGATGTGGATGCATTTTCTCCCAAAATTACTCTGATTGTGGTATTTAATTACAATAATAGTAACCATAATACAATAGGCTAATTTTGGCATCATTGAAATCATGAAGAATTAGATTCCAAGTTTCATCCTAATGACTGAATATGTTGTTGTTCAGAGTGATTCTAGTGCTCTGTGTATCACTTCTCACCCTGATACTGAGTTGTAAGAAGGCATACTAGGGAATCTAAAGGCAATTAAGCATCAAGAAATCCAAAGTCACGGCACTTTTCATAGTGCTTAGAATGGAACTTGACTTCCCTTGTGTGCTACCAAGTACTCTACAACTAATATCATTTCAAGTTAAAAGTAAATTGAAATAGGCTCATTTGGCTTATTTTTCTGATTGTTATTTTCCTACCCTGATAATAAAATACTGCCTAAAATTTGGTCAACCTCCCTATACTATTTTTAACATGGTTTGGAGAATCCCCTAGGCCAAAGTTTTGAGAACTGAGGCCAGTTTGGCAAGAGGACTACATAACTTACATATTCCAAAATTAGTAGCAAGGAAAAAAAAAACATAAATTGATTGCAATTTGTTTTGTATCACCTTCAAATATTCCTGTGACACTTGAAATACACTTTGTCTATGGGGTTCTGAACTAGCATGACACACATGGTAAGTGACTCACACCAGTATTCAAGAGGTCAGTCACTATCTATGGGACCTACAAGGATTTACACAATAATGTTCAGAAGGTTTCTCTGGGCATGGACGGATTAGTTCTTATGATCTGTTTCTCACAATATAAATGCGTACACTCTGTCTTAGCTAAGATCTTGAAAAGTATGCATTTTTCATAACTATTGAGCTCATTATTTTTATAGCATCAATACTACAGGTCTCGTGCCTGGACATCCCACTCAGGTCTTGCATTCACTAGAACTTCAACTTTATGGTATAATTGTCTCCCTAGATCTCTATTTCTAATACCAGAATATTTGAGTTTAGTATTGTTAGCTAATTTTTGTCACTACAACCAAACAACTGACAGACAGAACTCAAGAAAGAAAGTTTCTTTGGGCTCAGTTTTAGAATTGTCAGTCATGGTAGAATTCATGTTTCTGAGGCTGTTGTGAGTTAACAGTAGTCAAAAGGAAGCAAAGACAGAGAGGAAGAGATCAGGGGATAAAACCCTCCAAAGATTCTCTTTTTCTTGCACTTATTAGATGGATATCACCTCTAAAACATGTAGAATTTAACAAACTGTGAGCCTGTATGGTCATTTCATATTCAAAATCTATTAGGTTTCAACATATTAGAACTTTAAGTGATTTTTCAACTGTTTGTTCTATAACTTCATATAGGAGGCTTGCGACACAAAACTACAGTTTTAATATTATTTGAGAAAAAGTAGCTAATTGCTTAGAATTGTAAACTTCTTATATACCACAAGAGAATATTTTCCCATTAAATTAAATGTTAGTAATTTAGCAAACATCACTAATTTAGATCTAATTAAATCAGCCAGTGGAAAAGGATTGAAAAAGGTTTATAATTATATTTAAGAAATAACTACAAAAATATTAATCTTTATAAAATATATTTATAAGTAGAGGTAATGCTAAGATAAAGTAGAAAATGTAAGTATTTTCAAACTTGCTATGAAATATAACTAATGTTTAAAAATATTTGTCTTTACTTTCTAGATTAATCAGTTAAATGTCTAGATTAAACAAAAGCTACACTGGTTTCTTAATAATAAATTTCTGATATTTTAAGGTTATTCTTTTTGTGATTCATAAGGCAGTAGTAGTATGGGATCATTTAGTGAATTTTTTGAAACCACAAACATTTATGAAATTAACAAAAAGCAGATGTAATAATACTATCTTATATATTATTTCTGGTATATTTGCGGTATGTCTCCTGAAGTACGTGTGTTAGAATAGCCATGTAGTAGCATACTTAGAGATGACTTCCTTTTTATGGAGTTATGTGGGTTAGATGGCATCATGGAAATAGAAGACTCGTAAATGCATTTATGTAGAACCTTAAGGGTAAATAGGCATAAATTGGATCAAGATTCCTTGTGATGGGCTCCAATGCTTTTTATTTCATACATGATCTCATTAATTGATGCCTGCTGCCACATTATGACAGGAATGTTGATACTGTTGTCTTGAAGTTTCATGTTTAATTGTCCAGAACCATGAAGATCAACACTTTGCTCTTTAACTTTGCTTTTTAACTTTTTATTGATTTTTTTGAGTTTCACATCATACATCTCAGTCCTGCTCATCTCTCAGTCTCCTTCACCTTTGTAACCCCTACCAATAAAACACATGCCAACAAACAGAAAAACAACAAAAATAAAGCACAGAATACATACCATAATGGAAATTGTAGTATGTCATAGTGTGTCCCACACTGTATCCTTCTGTCCACACATCTTCACTTGCAAAATGATCATTGCAGTGAAGCATTGGTCTGGTTTGAGGTCTATGGCTTCTTTGACACCATCAGTGTTAGATTCTCATTGGGACTCCTAATTATCTTGTTATTCCACAGTGTCATACAGATACTGAAGCTTTGGACATCATGACTGACCCTTTCACACATTATAACCATTTGAAGATGATAAATATTTGGTGATGGGTCAATTCAGAACCCTGGATCTGATCCTGAGGTGGTAACTGAGCTAGTCAGTCTGCTGGCTCTCCTTTATCCACTCCACCAGGAAAGCTCTACAGCACTGTTCCTGCAAGGTCACTCAATGATGTCTTTGGCAGGAGGCAGGGTCAGCTCTCCTGTTTGCATACCCTCAGAATTAGCTCACCTACATCCATGCCTCCAGAGCCAGCTTAACTGTACTGCCCAGTTAAGATGCTGGGCCCATTATCCCAAGTGCTTCAAGCTGTGAGGTGCTGAGACTGCTCTCCCACACTCACAGCTTTGGGGGTGGCTCATCCTTGCCTTTGTCATCAGGGCTAGCTCCATTATGTTGCCCAGGTAATGTTCAGGGCCATCTGTCCTGAGTGCTACAGTCAATAATGGGACAGGACTAGCTCTCCTGCTCTCATGACTTCAGGGCCAGATCTCTTGGATACTGCAGGATGTGAGGGGCTGGCAGGAGTTGACAGGTATCATCCTTACTCATTCCATCTCAAGGCAGGGAAGTGGCAGAGCCAGCTCACCCACTCCTTTACCCTCAGGTTTTGCACACTCATGTCCTCTCAACTAGGGTCAGCTCTACTTTGCTGTCTAGGTGGGGTCCATGGCTAGCTCTCCCAAGTGCTAAAGCTAGTGAGGGGTGGGAGTGGTTCTCATGAGTTCAGGATCCTGTGGGCAGCTTTCCTGACTGTCAGAGGTGGCAAGGAATTGGACATGAGTTGTGGGCAGAGCATCACTTCTGTGTCTGTGGTACCACACCGCAGACAAATGGTAGGATCAGCTCTCCCACACTGACAGGCTCTAAGGGCCATCTCACCCACACTCCTGCCACCAGAGCCAGCTCCATTGTGCTGCATGAGCTGCCTGCATCCAGTGAGGTGTGGGTCTAGTTATACACATCCTCTGGACATCCATGTGGTTCCCCACAGCTGCCCAGTCAGTTACATTGGTATATTCTCTAGTGGTAATATGAGCCATGCATATTGATAACCCTGCTGTTTTGTAGCCATGGCCTCAGAATGGCCCTCAGCAGCAACTGAGACTAGATCCTCACCGTGGCCCTAGGTGGTAGGTAGGGCTGGATAGTGACAACAGGCTACTCCTCTTTGCCCTTAAATCTCTAGCTCCATCTCTCTTAAAAATGCTCAAGTTGTTCCACTTCTCTTTCTATCATATCTGACCACCACATACTCATATATTATGGTGGCTCCTGCTGTAGGGTGACCAGGTGGTTTACAGGTCCCTGGGTAACATATTCGATCCATGCTAAGTGATGTGGAGTGGCTACAAGCAGGTATCTATGTCCCTGCTGGACTGCAGGTCTGTGGGTGGCATGGTAATCAGCAGGTCCCTATCCATCTTCCTCCTCCCCTGCTATGATACCTGGATTTGATTTGATTTGATGTGATCTTTATGAGTCCTAGGCATAAGACAGCTCTGACCACCAAGGCAGGCACCAAGCTAGGATGAACAAAGGACTTCCATCTGCTCTGCCCCTGACTGATATAAGAACACCACCACTAACAAGGTATCTCTTTGCCCTTTGCCAGGTGGACACTTTGCCCTTTATGAATGATGCAATATTTGTTATCTATATAAAAAACATTTTCAGATGCTTTCTGAATCTATAATTTCATAGTCCTGACTTACACCTATATGTTTATATATGTGCTGAAAAAGAGAAGAAACTGTTGCAATGAGTGGAGATATCACATTTAACCAAACAAGGAAAGTCTTTTATATCTACAAATAGACTAAAAAGGATATTCTCTGAGTACTTTGATTTTCTACCATTCAATTGTGAATTTGAAATAGTATTTATAATATAAACTGTACAAATATATGCAAACATATGCATGCACACATACACATGCATAAATATACATATATACACAGGCATGTTATGTGCACATACAGATAACTAAATTCATAATTATGTCCATGGCTCAACAGCTAATTTTGTTCATGGCCTTGAAAGTAATTCAAATATTTACTTCATTGTACAATTGCACACTGAGTATTTTTGAAAAGATTTTCTTTCAAATTCTAGGTAATTAAGTTGAATCTTATTTTCAAGGAATATTTGTTTAAGCGGTGAATTATATTAATTATTTAAGATAACTTTTCAAGAAATGTGACCAGTTTCAATGCATATTTCCAAATAATTACAAAAGAACACATTTATTAAATTCTTCCATTATGCTCTTGTCGTTGTTATTGGTGTGTATGCTCTGACCTTTGGAAAAAAATGAACTTTTCAGAAACTCCACACTAAAAATGAGTATTCAACTGTAATAGAGTACAAGCTGTTTTAATATTATTGACTTTTAGAATTTACTATTGCCTACCATTTCAATCTAGACCTTTCAATAGAAATAGGTAGATAGCCACTAATGTAGATGTAAGGAAGACACATGGGATTTCTGAAAATTCTCATGTAGAGACTTTGAGCCATTTTCTGACTCAAGTTCAATGGCTAAATGGCAGAAAGAGTTCTGAATTGTGACCTAGAATGTAGGTAGAGGCTAGGGGGTCAAGATTCTTACCCAGAACACTCCTGGCTTCAATTTTATAATTACAAAGCACCTACATACAGGAGGTAATGTAAAATTACCTTCCAAGAATTCCAAGATTAATTGGATACAATGTTTTTTTTAATACATTACTTTTAGTAAGGTGTTATAAATAACTATAAATCAAAAGTATAAATGGAATTTGCTCAATGAGTCCTAGTACTACCAAAAGATGTCATATGTGATTACAAGGGGTCCTGGTACATGAGATGAGTTTCACAGGGATCTGGAAGCAAAAGAAAGTATGAGACTGTCAGACTTAACAAGAAAAACTGTACAAATCCCTTTAGAATATTGGATATTTTTGACATTTTGCACACATATGATTAAGTGACACTGGCGTACATATTTAGAGGAGAATATGTTCAAGAATTATCTTTGGATTTTTATTGCTGTGAAGAGACACCATGACCACAGCAATTATTTTAAAGGAAAACAATTCATTGGGGACAGCTTGCACTTCAGAGTTTTTGTCCATTATCAACACTCAGGAAGCATGGTGGCTCACAGGCAGACATGCTGGAGAGGTGGCTGAGAGTGCTATATCTGAATTTGTAGACAACAGGAAGAGATAGTGACATTGAACCTGGTTGAGTATCTGAAGTCTCAAAGCCCACCTCCTATTACACATTCTCCCTAACAAGGACACACTTACTCCAACAAGGACACACCTCTTACTAGTGCCACTTTGTATGGACTTATAGAACCATTTCCATTCAAACTACCACAATAATTATTTTAAATTTTTATTTATGATATATAATGTCACAGCATCGCTGTAAAGTGAAATGAATATAAAGAGGGGATAAAGTAGACTTTGAGTATATGTGAATTGATGACATAAAAATGATAACAACAACTGTGGGAACTGCAATAATTAACGAATAGCATTCGCCAGGTGTCTACACAATTTGCAGGACAGAGAAGATGAGCTAGTGCCTATGTGGAGCCTTTATCCCTACATTCTAGTCTTTAGTTCAGGTATGCTATAGGCTATGGAAAGAGAAATTTGGACACCATCCCCTTCAGAAAACCATCAACTTAAAATCTGTTTTGCCTACAAGATGTACTGGGGCAATCCTGAAACAGACCTTGTGGGATTGGTCAATCAATGTTTTGTTTTCCTTAAAGCTCATGCAGCTCATATTATTAGAAGGAGCTTATGTCCCACACTGCCAGGATAGCCAGGAACTACAGACCTTATAGAGATCTATGGTAAAACTAAGGGTGACTGGTAAAAATAAATAAATAAATAAATAAATAAATAAATAAATAAATAAATAAATCCTAATGATGTTCTACTACTCATAGATCAGTGCCTTGTCAAGTCATCATCAGAGAGGCTTCCTCCAGCAGCAGATGAAAGTAAGTGTGGAAAATCACAGCCAGACACTTTGTAGAGAATCTAAATTGGAGGTCCCCATCAAGTCCCTGACTTAGGAGCTCTGGGAAATCCACAGAAGAAGTAAGGAAAGACTGTAGAAATAAGAGCACTTGGGAACTCTGGGAGAACATGGCCCATTGAATCAACTAAGCAGAAACCATAGGGGCTCACAGAGATTGAAGTGGCAAACGTGGAGTCTTCATGGATCTATATTTTATGACTTTTGACTGGTGTTTTTCTAGGATTCCTAACAGGAGAACAAGTGTGTCTTTAACTCTTTGCCTGCTCTTGAGACTGTTTTCCTTCTATTAGGTTGTCTTGTTTGGCCTCAATATGAATATTTTGTCTCGTCTAATTGTACCTTGCCTTGTTCTGTTGGATTGCAGTTACTTTAAAAAAAAAAAAGCCTGCTTATTTCTGGAGGAGAGGGTTGGTGCGGGACAGCTGGATGGAGTGGAAGGGGGGGAAATGTGGTCTGAATATAGTATATTAAAAAGAATTTAGTTTCAATAAAAAATAAAGTGAGAAAAAGAAAAAATATCTGGTGGCAATGAACTTTAAGCAAATATGAAACTTTCTTGCAGAATTACTTCTCATATATCCTTGATATAATAAAAAAGCATTAATGTACATTTTTCTTTAATTTTACAGTCTTTATTATGAATTTAATAGGTATAAAATATATTAATGATACAGAATGTATAACTATACAGTGAAAAGCTACAATTACATAAGCACACAGTGATGACATTTGTAGCTAAACATATATATGAACATATATAGACTCAATCTATGTATACATTTTTATTGATATATCACTATAGAAAGAAGAAGGAATTATTTTAAAATTTTGAATACTGCTGTACATTCATGGCTCAGGCAAAGCAATTTATTCCAATGAAACAACACAAAAGTATCATTTTAGTGGTTGATTATTGTTTTATTGTCCATATTGATCTTTACTCAAGCAGTTCTCTATTGTTTAAGGTTTAGATTACAATTCTGTATGTACTATTACAAGTAATGCTGTGGCAAGCCAAAATAATATTATTCTGATACATTCATAAGATAAAATTTAAAAGTACAGCCAGGTGGTATGATAATTACACATTCTCTTACCTCTATCTCTTTTTCTTGGTCCTTCCTTGGTTCATTCATTTTTCCTTCCTTTCCCCTTTCTTTCATTTGCTATTATCCTTAGACAGACTCTAATGTAGCTCTCACCAGTTTAGAGCACACTATGTAATTGAGGAGTGCCTTAAACTATTTATTTATTTATTTATTTATTTATTTATTTATTTATTCATTCATTCATTTTAAATCACATTCAAAGCTCCCTGCCCAGTCCCTCTTTTCCTCCAAGTCCCACTCTCACAAGCCCTTTCTGTACCCCCTCCTCCTCTTCTCCTCAGGAAAGGGGTACCCCCATAGGTTCCAACCCACTTGCAGCAGAACTAGTCATATTTCCTCTCAGTGAAGCCAGAAGAGGTAGCCTCAGCTAGGGAAAAGGAATCCAAAGGCAGGCAACAGAGGTCAGAGACAGTCCCTGTTCCAGTTGTTAGGGAATGCACCTAAAGCCCAAGCTGCACATCTGCTGCATATGTGGGGAGGGCTAGGTCCAGCCCATACATGCTCTATGGTTGGTGGTTCAGTCTCTGTGACCCCACATGAGCCCAGCGTAGTTGATTCTCTAGCTCTTCTTATGGTATCCTTTGCCCCTCAGACTCCCTCAGTCATTCCCCTAACTCTTCTCCAAGATTCCCTGAGCTCTGTCTAAGGTTTGAGTGTGGGTCTCTGCATCTGTTTTCATCAGCTGCTGAATGAAGCCTCTCAGAAGACAGTTATGTTAGTATCCTATCTGTAAGTATAGCTGTATCATTAATAGTATCATGATTGGGCTCTCTCCCATGAGATGAGTATCTTGTTGGGCCAGTCACAGGTTGGCTAGTCTCTCAATCTATGCTCCATCTTTAT
This sequence comes from Grammomys surdaster, assembly GCF_004785775.1. Lineage (NCBI taxonomy): Eukaryota > Metazoa > Chordata > Mammalia > Rodentia > Muridae > Grammomys > Grammomys surdaster. The sequence goes on along the minus strand of NW_021604618.1, from coordinate 12,238,372 downwards.
ACCTGCACATCTTGTAGGCAAAACAAATTGTGGTTCTAAGGTTTTGTTGATGGGTTGGTGTTCCCCCACCTTCCTCTGGAATTCCCAGCGGGCTACAGAATCTGGTCACTTCAGGCTCCAAATCCTCAGCTGCTAGCAGTCTCACCTAGGGTCACCCCCATAGACTCCAGGCAGCTTCCCCCATCCCAGGTCTTCAGCTTGTCCCAGAGACTGCCTGTGCTCTGGCATATTTCAGTTCTCTCTCCTAGACCTCTTCCCCTTTCTCTTCATACCTGGTCCCCAATCATGTTTCTCGCTCCACCCACTCTCCCACTTATTTCCATCCCTTTATCCGCCTAGGATGTGCTTTTTATTTCCCCTTCTCAGTGATATTCAAGCATTTTCCCTTGATCCCTCCTTATCACTTAGCTTCTTTGGATATGTGAATTGTATCCAGGCTTATCTTGTACTTTATCAATAATCTCCACTTATAAACAGGTACATACCATGTGTAACTCTCTGGGACTGGGTTACCTCACTCAGGATGATCTTTTCTAGTTCCATCCATGTGCCTGAATTTTTTGTGATATCATTGGTTTTAATAGTTAAGTAGTATTCCACTATGTAAATGTAGCACATTTTCTTTATTTATTCTTTGGCTGAGGGGTGTCTAGGTAGATTCCAGTTTCTACCTTGAACTTGTGATTCTACTGTCTCCAGCCCCATGTGGAGCCAGCTATTAAACAAACATGTATTTTTCATTGCTGTAAAAAAGTTTGTGAAAATTACCTTAAATCATAAAAAGATGTATCATGGCTCAAAAGCTGTAGCCTAAAATTATATTAATTATATTCATAAATTGCTTTCAACTTGAGGAAAAAAAACAGAGCTTCATTGCCTAGCAGACTGGACATGAAGCATAAAGCTACCGACCTCTTTGCAATAAGAATTCACAGGTGTGTATGTGTGGGGGGGGGTCACACCCTAGTGGCAGCCTTCCACTAACTGTATATTACTTTCTATTATCTGCCCCCCCCAATACTGTCAAAAACCAGAGAGCAAGTTTTCAATATATGAAGCCATAGTGGACATTTGATATTTAAATTTCATTGAATTAAACTTAAATTTAAATTCTTATGTGGATCTTTTAGAACTTTGGATTTGTTTATCCAGAATTACATTCTGAGATGATTTTATGAGTTTAACTTCCTCTGAGAACGTCAAAGAATATTTGCTTCATTTTAAATTCACTGTATTAACTGCTTTAAATTTTTTTACTATTTTTGAAATTTACTTGCCAAGAAGTTTAACATTTTGTTTAAAAAGTTTGTCATGTATTTCTAATTCTGTACATTATTTTGTTATCCCATTTCTGCATTTTCTGATAGAGTTGTATTATTTATTCTTTGTAATATCTTCTAAGTATGTATTTTTCAATCCTTCATTTGTTTTGTGGTAATAGTTAAGATATTCAATACTTTCAATTTTTTGGAGTTAAATATTTAATATTTCTATTGTTTCTTCAGCAAAATGTCCATAGCTAAAAAACACATAAACACATATGTTCTAAGTATGATATAACAGTTTTCTTTTTTATCTATGAAATTTGGAGAATTAATATGAGGCTATAACAATTTGTGATAGGAAAGTTTCCAAAAAATTAGTTAATGAAGAACAATTAACCTTTTCAATGCATTAGGAATTTATCAATTTAGATAGAGGTACAGATGTAAATATAAACATATAAGCTATGACTATGATTTGTTATGGCATTCCATGAGGAGAGGTGAGTAAACACCTATTCACCATAGACATGTCCCAGATTATAGATCAAAGAAATTATCCAACTCAAGTCTCAATGAATTAACTGGACTTTGGTACATAAGAATAGACCTTCTAATTTGCTTTTATTGCTTTGGTCAAAAATGCGATCAAAGGCAACTTGAAGAAAAACAAGTTTGTTTGGCTTACCTATCACAATATTGAGATAAACAGTCTTAGTTACTCTTCTAGTGTTGTGATAAAGCAATAAGACCAAGATAACTCATAAAATATTAGGACTTACAGTCTTAGAGGTTGTGAGTTTATGATACCAGAGAAAAGGCATGCCAGCAGTAATTTAGAATTTGCCTCTTAAGACACAACAATGAGACAGAGAGAGAAAGTGGGGGAAATGACAGAAGTCTTTTGAAACCTCAATATCAGCCTCCAGTGACACAATGACACATTTTATCCACCAATGCAACACATTCTAATCTTTTCCGTTTAGTCTCACCAACTGGGGGAGGGGCAAGTGTTCAAATATATGAGTCTATGAGGGCTACGCCCATTGAAAACCTCATAGAAACTAATATAGGAACTCAAGCATAGGAACATGGAGACAAGAAAAGAAGACTCTATGCTTCAATGCTGCTCCCTTTCTTGCTTCAGTGATCTGTTTAGTCAACTTTACTAAACAAGGTAGAGCCAGCTTCGCAGTGCTGAAACTGCCCACTGTGGGCTGGGACCTCCCAATTAACTATAAATCATGAAAATGCCCCAAAGACTGTCTACAGGAAATAGGATGGAAACAATTCCTCAGAGGCATCCTCGTTTTCTAGATGACAAGCTCTATGTTAAGTTAAAAAACATTCCTCTCAAAATAAATGAGAGGTTACTTAAAAAAAAAAAAAAAACGTTGATCACTCAACCACATCCATATCATCAAAAGTCAAAACCTCAAATGGGTGATTAATCATGAACCCTGATTATATGAGCTCTATCCTCTACTACATTTGCCTAGGGAAATAGTTTTGCTTATTTATTTTTTGTATTTAGTATATTATTGGCTACAACTTGTAGATACATTACGTTCTTCTGGGCTTTTATCATGCCATTATGTTGGACTTGTTCAAAGGCTTTCTTTTTTTTGAGAAATGTATGTCCTTAAATCTGTAATATATATTAGATCAGTCTAGGTATCTGCTAAAAGAGGAATAGATAAAGAGAATGTGCTACATATACACACTAAAATTCTATTCATCTTTAAAGACAAAAGAAAATTGTAACATTAACATAAACATAAAAGCACCTGCCTGGTCCACGCTGGTTGGGCCGCCTGGAAGAAAGACAACAAAACCCCTGCCACAGGTTGACCGGATTGTGACAGCCAGAATAAAGACAACAAAGCACCAGCCTCAAGTGCCACTAAGACAAATGAATTGCAATGGAGATATGAAAAAGATGGATTACATGGTAGAGAGATGCTGCAGAAAGTGAAGATGATGGTTTCATACACTGGAGAAAGATGGAACTAGAGGCTAGATGGCAGTGAGAACATATGAGGAGGCCATGGTAATGTTCAGGCCTGGGTGGCTTTCATGGGCCACATCTGGGTCCATAGTCCTGATGCAGCTGTGTCAATATCTGTGGCCCAAGTTATCACTAAAACTCAAGCAGATGGCTCTTCTCTAGGCTGCCCCAAGAGACCATGTGGATATCTGAGGGCTGTGCAACCAATGGGGGCAAGGTATAGCATTCTGATTAAGTAGCCTATACTGCCATCTGTACCAATGGGGATATCCAGGCCCATGCTGGAGTGGTGGCTGTTTCTGAATTCATGGTCCTATAGCATTCAGGATCTGAGTTGACATTCTAGGTCCTTGTTAACACCAAAGGCCATGCAGATTGTCTGGACCACTGCCTATATTAAACTGTCTCTACTCCTTGCAAGCCACCATTCTAAGAAGAGTTGACCTCATGCCTCCTCACTCGAGTAGCATAGTCGAGCTTCCCTTAAGGGCAGGGGATTGTGTGAACAGGCCTTGAGAACATGAGAGCAAGAGACTTGTCCATGGCCCTTGCTAGCTGGGGCATAGCTAGCCGGGGCAATGCTGGAGAGGTCACTCAGGTGGTGCTGGTGTAGAAAAGCTGGTTGGCTGACAAACTAATATATTTCCCAGACCCAGATCCAGGACTTTGAGTTATCCCATTACAATGTCTACCCTATCTATGATCTGCTGAAACATGTGTAAAAACTGTTCTTGCAGATCCAAAGCTGTAGGATTTCCATGACTCAGGATGGCAATAGAATATCTGAGAGGAGTCCCATGAGGATCTGTTATAGATAGTAGCAGAAGCCAGAGACCTTGAAACAGACACATTGCAATGAATATTTGTAGTTTAAGATATATGGGCAAAAGGGTACACTATGTGGCACACTTACACACTATAATTTTCAAAACAAAATTTTTTGTTTCTTTATTTTATTTTTTATATTTTTACTCTGCCTTATTTTATTTTCTTTTTGGGGGAGGTTACAAGGGTAAAAGGCAGATAAAAAGGGATGGAAAGATTAATAGATTTGGGGCACATGATATGAAATTCACATAGAATCAATAAAATGTTTTAAAAAAAACAGGAAAATGAATAAAACTACAGATGACTCTATCAAGCAAAATAATCAATACTCAAGGCAAGTGCTGCATATTTCCTTCATATTCAGAGTATTTCCCATTTCCATTTTCATTGTTATGGACACCAGAGAGCATATTAATATCTTGCCTCTGAATGAATACATATGTACAAAGTCTCTTTCCACTTCACTGCCAATGTATGGCAAGTATAAGAAATATTCCAATTTTTATTTGGGAGAGGGATTTATCACCATAACTTAACCTATTACAGTCTATGTAATAAAATATCTTATACTTTTTTACAAGGATCTATACTATGTTACTCATAGGCACTGGTGGTATTTGTATCTGTGTAAACTAAAGAATAATTTTGATAAATGTATTTTCAGATTGCTATAATTATAGCACCAGGTCCACCCACTAAAGTATTTTAGCATATTTCATGTACTATGCTTGAAGCATGATAAAACATCTGATGTATATATTATATTCAAATATAACCATTTATCTGAAAGTAAGTTAAATGTAAGAGAATATCTTCTCTATTGTTTTATATTTCTTTATTTTTTTCACCACTGGCAAACTATAGCATTTATTATCTCATACTCAGTTGTCAAGTTTTTTATTTCTACCTAATGATTTATCATTTGGAGAGTACTTCCAGACCCTGTTAAAAAAATAACATTGTCTTTGTATTACTCATTATGTTAATGTGAGTGAATATAGTATATTATCATTATGTCAAGAAAGTAAGTAACCTTCGATTCTGGTAACTTCAATACTTCCCGTTTGTTTTTTATTAACAAATATTCAAAAGTCTCAAATTGCATTTTTCAGGGAGGTATTTTTATTGTTTTATTTATTGGTTTGATGATTAAGAAAATTTCTCCATCAGATTTCCTATAGGCATTTATGTAGATCATACTCTTGGTTAATGTTTGATATGGGTAGGCCCACCCCACTGGGCATACTGCAACACCTGAGTTGGTGGAACTAGGTTATATAAGAAAGTAGGCTGAGCGAGTCATGAGGAGAAAGCTAAAAAGAAGCACTTGTCCATAGCCTCTGCTTTAGTACTAACCTCCAGGTTCCTACCTTATTCTCCTGCACTCACTTCCCTAGATGATGAGCTATAAGCTATGAGAAGGTATAAACCCTTTATTCCACAAGTGGCTATGGATCATAGTTTTTGTCACAGCAATAAAGTGAGGGGGAGCATTAGGAATGACCTTGTTGTACTGATATTGATAAGTATGGTGAATCTTAACATAGTAATTGATGGCAACTGATATATTGCTACCTAGATGATTCTTTAATATTGTGTTTTTCTGAATATCTTTTACTATGGAGATAAAGCTAAAATGTATAGCCCTAGAGAACAATACAGTCTTGGAAATACAAATAGATATTAGAATATTTACTTCCAGATCAACAGAAGCAGAAATACTTTCTATTTCATAAATGAGTTTCTTAAGATCAGAGACGGTGTTGTGTTTACAGAATGAGTAGAATCCAAAGACACAGTCTTGGTTCTTCTTTGTACATAGATTACTCTATGGATGAGCAACCTATAAAAGAACTTTCTCACTTTCAAAGCTTAACATGACTGACCCTAAATAAATTTTATTTCTCAATAATGAAGGAATTTAAAGCTTCTAAATAGTGGTCACTGCATGTTCTTGATATAGTAGCTAGAAGTACTTATAGAATTTTGACACTTATTTGGATGATCTATAGTTAAGTAAAATACTCATAAGTCTTTAATTCCAAGAAATAGAAATTAAACTAAAGCAGCTTAAAGAAAATGGAATTTACTGGTTGCACTTTGCCCTATTTCCATCTTGATTTGGAAAAAGAATACATCTTCCCACCATAGCCAAATACTCCAGAACACATCTTTTATTTTTTTATTATTTTTTATTTTTTGGTTTTTCAAGACAGGGTTTCTCTGTGTAGCCATAGCTGTACTGGAACTCACTCTGTAGGCCAGGCTGGCCTTGAACTCAGAAATCCACCTGCCTCTGCAACCCAAGTGCTGGAATTAAAGGCATGAGCCACAACTGCCTGGCATCCAGAACACATCTTGTCTCACTATTTTTTCTCATCCCTAACTTTTCCTGTATGTTACTGTTTTTCTGCTATCTTGTTACTTCAAAGGGGGAAATCAAAACTACAGTAATTCCAAGAGGAAGAATCCACTGATATGGGTGAGACTGTATGTTTCTTTTTAACAGGCTTAACTATTTTTTTCTGGAGACAGAATGGTATTGTTGGTTTAATGTAGGCTATCCATTTTCCTTTGGTCATGAATGTGAAATTGCATGATTGTTAGTGTTCAAGTGAAACCATGAGTACAGATGGAGAAATATTATGTTATAGTATGGTATGTGTGGTTATCAGAAGAAAAGGGGAAAATAATTTACTATGTCAGATGAATTGATAACAGTTGTAACTGAAACATGTTGAAACTTACTACAAAGCTCTTTCACTGCAAGAGGAAAAATTAAATGTGAAGTGATAAGAGAAAAAGATTCACCAATTAAAACAATGGAATACATAATTGGCTGCATACATGAACAACTAACATCTAAAAAATAAAGTGAAAGATTAGTGATTAATGAAATACAACAAGACTAGTTTGGCTGACAAGACAACTTTGTTTGTAACACTCTCTCTATCAAGCCTGGAGACCTGAGTTTTATCACTCTGACCCACATGATTGAAAGAATAGACTTTCCTGTAAGTGATTCTTTCACATCCACACAGTAACCATGGCCTGCTTGTGCACATGTACACATGCACGCACGTGTGCGCACACACACATGCACACACACGCACACACACTTAATAGATTAATGCAAAAACTAAAAAATGACTAGGATAGTTTCCAACAGAATGCCAGTACTGATAGTTAGAAATTGAAAACAACACAAAGCAGTGAATATTGATTTTTTTACTGATAAATCTAAAATTAAAAATATATATTTATTTTTATAAAATAAAAACATAAGATGTGGTTTTAAGATGTATCAGAATATTCTGGTTTAGATAGGAAAGTTACAAGAAATCTCAGGTATTCATTGAAACTATCTTGATGAGTGAAGCATCATAAATACCAGACACAAGAAACATAAACATTGCTCACTTTATTTCTATAATTTGAGAACTAGCCATTGTTAAACAACCCTATTTAAAAAAAACCTTTTATCAAGTTCATTTGAGTCAAATTTAAGTTATTTCATATATAAAAATTATATTGTGTAATTATTGAGGAAATTTCAGACCAATATCGATTATGGTCATTCGTGCAAAAATACTCAATAATACACTTGTAAAAATAACAAAATACTTGCAAACTGAGTCCAAGAACACAACAAAATCATTATCCACCATGATTAGATAGGCTTCATCCCAGGGATACAGGGATGGTTCAACATATGTAATTCCATCAATTTAATCCACCATATAAACACACTGAAAGAAAAACAAGACACACTCGATCATCTCTTTAGATGCTGATAAAACAAAACAAACAAACAAAAAAACAGAAAACCTTTGAAAACAGCCAATACTCTTTCATAATAATTATCTTGGAGATATCAGGGACACAAGGTGCATACCTAAACCCAAAAAAGACAATTTCCCGCAAGCCAATAGCCAACATCAAATTAAATGAAGAGAGGACACAATACAAGCCTGTCCATTCTCTCTATATTTCTTCAATGCAGTACTTGAAGTTTTAGCCAGAACACTAAGAAAACGAGTGGAAATCAAGAGGATATGAATTGGAAAGAAAAAAGCCAAAGTACTGCTGTCTTCAGATGACATGATAATGTGATAGTGTACATAATAACAACAACAAAAAATTTCTACCAGAAAACTCATACAGCTGATAAAAAAGTTGTACTCAAAAAACAAACAAACAAACAAACAAAACAAAACAAAACAAATCAGTAGACCTCCTTTATACAAATGATGGATGGGCTAAGAAAGGAATTAGGGAAGCAACGCCATTCATAATAGTTACAAATAGTGTAAAACATCTTAGTGTAACTCTAACAAAGCAAGTGAAAGATCTGTATGACAAGAACTTCCTGTCTTCAAAGAATGAAATTGAAGATTATCAGAAGATGAAAAGATCTCCCATGTTCAGGATCAGAATGATTAACTTAATACATTAGACATCTTATCAAAAGCAATCTGCAGATTCAACATAATTCCCATCAAAATTCCAACACAATACATTGCAGACCTTGTAAGAACAGTTCAACTTCATGTAGAAAACAAATAACTCAAGACAGCAAAACAATCCTGTACAATAAAAATTTTATGGAGGGATTGCCATCCCTGAATTCAAGCTGTACTACAGATCAATAGTAGTAAAAACTACATGATATTGACATAAAAGATTAATCAACAGAATCAAGCTGAAGATTCAGAAGTAAACCTATGGTCACTTGATTTTTGACAAAGAAGCCAAAGCTATACAATGGGGAAAAAAAAGAAAAGAAAAGTTCTTCAACATATGGTCTAACTGGATGTCTTCATGTAGAACAATGCAAATAGATCAATATTGACCACCCTGCTTAAAATTCAAGTCCAAGTGACTGAAGAACTCAACATAAAGTGAATGTTCTAAATCTGGTAGAATAGAAAGTGAGGTATAGCCTTGAATAGCACAGGAGACCATTTCCTGAATAGAACACCAATAGCTCAGGCACTAACATCAACAGCTAATAAATGGGAAACTAAAACACCTCTGCAGTACAAAGGGCACTGTCAATAGAACAGATTGGCAGTTTGCAGAATAGGAAAAATTCTTCACTAACCCTAAATCCAACAGAGGTCTGCTGTATAAAGAACGTAAGAAATTAGACATCAACAAACCGAATAACCTAATTTAAAGATGGATTATGGAGATTGACAGGCCCAATACCCTCCCACACCCCACAGCCTGCCTGTCTTCCAGGTCTGCAGTAACCAGAGACATAGATGAGACTCCCACACAAATACTCAAGCCAGCTGGAACACCCATAGAGTACTCCCCCCAGCTCCTTCTTCTTTACTGTCTGTTTCTCCACCTGGGCCAGATCCGCAGGCCCAATATTCTCTCAGACCCCATAGCCTGTCTGTCTCCCAGGAGGACTAACCAGGGGCACAGTCCTTCCATCATAGGGGTGAGTGACATCTTTATCTTCACCAATGTCCAGTACAAATGTTACATTTTCATAACTTTTAACCATTTATTTAGTGTGTGGGAATATAT
>NW_021604618.1:12191207-12228633 GCF_004785775.1 Grammomys surdaster | reverse complement strand
TATATATATACTGGTTAAGGTCAGAGAATAACTTGAAGAAGATGTCATTTTCTTCTGTCATCTTGGTCTATGGATCTAACTCAGGTCATTAGATTGTCTGCCCGCAGCAGCTTTACCCAGCAAATAAATAAATAAATAAATAAATAAATAAATAAATAAATAAATCTTGCCAGCTACAAGGTACATTTACAGTTTCAAACTCTTTAAATCATACTGCATTACAGAGCCCTTCCAGGATCTTTTTTAAGAGCTTGTTGATGTGGATGCAATGGTAGTATTCTCATCTATTATAATTCTGATTTAATTAGTTACTTTACCAAAACTCTATTGCTCCCTCACAAATAGTAGTGAAGACTGACAGCTTAAAGCGAGCTGGCCTGAGCTGTTATTCTTTCTTCAATCTTAAGATTTTAGAATCTGTATTCTCCTGGCTGTGCTGTGCTGTCTACAACCTGTGGAACACTGTCTTCCTCTCAGCTGGGTGTCTACATGATTGCTTTGTAAGAAGAATGACTTATATGTGTAAACCAGGAAGCATTGAGCAAAGATAAGACTCTGTTATTACTGTTATTACTTAAGTCTGAGAGCAAACCATGACAAGATGATCACATGTACTTCCTTATTATTCAGAAGGAGCACTTGGAGGAAAAGGAGTGCCTGGGGAATTCAGTACTATCTGACTGTACACTCTGTGGTTCATTCAGAATAGTGTGATTTGGTGGCACCCCCAACCTCTCACCAAGTTTAATTCCCAAGTAATTGGGTGATATCCACTTATGTGCAGTGCAGAAGGATCACCTCTGCCTCACGAACCGTGTCTCATTTCCTCTGTTAATGTCTTCTCAGTTCCGTTATTTATTTTCTTTAATATTACAGCAGTTCAGTAGGATGAGTCACACTGTCATTCTCAATAGCACCCTCTAAGGCCCACGGAACAATAAGGTGATTTATGAGGCCCTTTCCATCCAAAGAATGCACAATCAGGAAAGCTTATTTTTTTTTTTTTTTACTGCCTTGTTCTTCAAACCAGGAGCAAGTTTCAGTTGCCAGGTTGGGAAAGGGTTTGGAATCTAGTATCTTAGAACAGAGGCAACCTGACATGCATGCAGGGTATTGAATTTGGATCTGTCAAAATAAAAAATAGGAAGTCTTAATCATTGAGCCATAGCCCTTGTATATTTATTTTTAATTTAAAAACACAGAATGATGGCCCAGAAATAATATTTTGATATCTGTGGAATACAATTTGCATATAAAGTCCAACTAATAAATCTATCCACTGCATTATAGAAATCCCTTGAGGACATATCCTTACAGCAAGCTATTTGACATTCCATTATCTTATATACATCATTTTAAGAAGCATTCATTTTGAAGGATATGATACCTTGTTACTGACGATATTCACCATGTTGGGCTAAAGATCATTTAAACTAACCTAATGACAACATCAAAAACACTTTTTATTTATTTATTTTTACCGATATCTCTCAAATCCCCACTCCCCATTCCACAAATCAGCCCTTGGTAACCACTATTCTACCATGCTTCTATGACTCAATAATTTTAGTAACTATTTTTTTAATTAATGGAATCATGTATCATTTCTCCGTGTGTGCCTCTGTTAAACTAAAAATAATGCATTTGGGCTTATTCATATGATCAAAAATGACAGGGTCCCCTTCTTTGAAAATACTGAATCATATTCTTTCATGCTGAATGCATTTTTTATACTCTAGTGATCTACAATAGATTCCTTGCCTTCTGTCAACCATTTCCAGTAATTCTACAAAGGTCACAGGATGATGATGGTTCTTTGACACACAAGTTACCTTTGGCCTTTCTACAATTAACATGACAGAACTTCCACAAGATTACTCACTGTCAACCATGAAGCACTGGAAAAAAATACTCTGCTCTAAAATCAAGAGGGCTGTAAAGTTTGAAGCCCTCAGATTTAAGGTAACTAGAGGACAAAGAGGAGGGGAGAAATTTAGGGTCTGTTCATCCATGACAATACCAGTATTTCATTTACAAACAGTACATGTTATTAAGGTTCATGTATATTACTTTAGTATTTAGGGAGTTTGTCAACTGAAGAAGAAAGAGTAAAGAACATTTGTGTTGAACAGATTCTAATTCAAATACTAGTCCTACCTTACTCAATGCCTCAATTTCTATCTTTTTACTATATAATAAAAATAATAAGTCCTAAATCAGTACTAATATTCAATACATTGTTGTAGATTCAGATATTCTCAGCTAAAGTACAGATTCCTTGATTGGAGTGTGATAAACAGACCAATGACAAATGATTAAGAGAAATTTTATTTACATATTAGGAATTCTTATGGCTGTGTCATAAATGTTATCCACTGCTGCCTTATTAATATTAATTCTAACACTAAGTGAGGTAGTACATGCAAAATCATGCTCTCAATAGATGTTTATTGTATTTTAAGCTCAAACATGTATTTTAATTACTGCTAATAATATTTAGCATCTGCCTTCAGTATTGCTTAGTTGTCAGATAATACAGACCTCAGGCTACCCAGCCTTGTAATGACATTTTGACTTTGGTATGTACCATATTACATTTAAGAATTAACATATTTAGCCTTCATATTTCAAATATAAAGAATTGTAATGACATTATTGAACTTTCTGATGATTATGAAATGAAAATATCATTAGAATTCATAACATGTTATTAGTCCACAATATGTTTACATAGTGTGGATATCTCAAGTGTAAATGTATTCAGTACAAATTGCTTTTGCTTAGCTTTCATTTCCCAAAAGGAAACATCCCCCACTTTCTGAAGAGCAAGCCATATGAAGGCTCCTAAGCCTAGTTCTATTTTGACGTTGCTTTTTAAAAAATCTTATGCATTTTCTGCTTCCAACTTAGATCGGGACTTTATCACATCTTTCCTTGATTTTTATAAACATGTAGACATGCATTTCTCTGATTGTAGTCCTTACCCTTCTCAACTGCTCTAAATGGTCCTAAAATATAATCCTCATTTAACAAGTGCAGAAAACCGTAACTCATACGAAGGAAGAACTGAGGAACACAGACCCATTGGATACATCTACAATTCATTTCCTAAGACTCAGGGAACATTGAGAAAGGGACAGAAAAATTTTAAAATCCAGAGAACCAGGGAGTTTGCTGTAAGACTGTGTCTTCTAGGATTGTCAGACACTACTCTCTGGAAGTCTCATCATTACTACCGAACTATGAGAGGAACAAGGGAATAACAACAATAGAGATGCCAAACTGGATAAGAAAGTCAAAAGCCTTCAACCCTACACAATGAGCTACAAGCATCCAAAAAATGCTGAAAGAAATCATCATCTCTAGGAAAGACCATATCAAGTTTTTATCCAATATCAAATGCTTAACCATAAAAATATAAGTATGAGTAACTGTATACAAACTGAGTGGGTTATATTTAGAAATATATATATATATATATATATATATATATGAATGAAAACATACAAATGGGAAGATTGGTTCTTTTTATTTTAAGAACCTTATTGGCCTCATCTGAGTCTTAGAGTACAATTCAAAGTACTCCATAGGTATGTTTTCTGGGCAGGTTTCTATTCTCCCTTTAATACCACTACTTATTTTTGTGCTTCTTCTTCAGAAGCATTTTCTATCCTCTCCAACAAGAGTGGCATACCCCTTCTCTGACTTTCACTGCAGCTACGCCCACTCTGACTTCAGAGCTTATCACACAGCTGTAATTACATGCAATGTGTCTGGCTCAGTGAACTGAGTTTGTAATACAAATTTAATCAACATTTGTTTGTCAAATAAATCACTGGCGAATGAATTTGTCTTCCAAGATTAAAGTCAGTACTGACTGGTATCCTTGCCCTGGGGGTATAAAGCTTTGCTTCAGTACATTGTACCGCCTATCGTTCTTCACTAGACTGAGCAAGTTAAGGAGGAATATCATGATTTATTCATGTCTGGGTTTTATGGATAAAACATAGAGAGTAAATCACACGTGCATACACTCATTCATACATATAGAATCCCAATATTGCTATAGCCAGTGTAGGCATTTGATAAATAGTTCTTGAATTATGTGAAATTATCTTTCACATATGCAATTTTCAACTCCAAGGAGTCATTGCCAGGAAAGTAATTCTCCATAATTCAACCTCCAAAGATGTCTCTATATTCTCATGAAATGAAATTGTTGAGAAAAATCATATGTATGTGAGATCCAGACTCCTAGTTTCTAATTTTTTGAGTTTTATTGGTATACATGCTTGTCCAGTTGAACCCAGTGAAGAAGGCTCCTCTTTGGATTTTCGGGAGGCTGGTTAAGACTCAAATTATACCACTCCCTAAATTCAAACACATAGACAAGTCATTTTATCTATCGTATCCAGTGGCCTCACCTTCCAACTAATTGTGACTTTGCAAGATGTTTCAGGGCTTCTTGACATTTTTATTATTGAAGTTTGGGCTGTGTAATTCTGTGTCTGAGGCTTCTTTCTTAGGTGTTAGAGGATGTTTACCATCTACTAAAGAACATCAGAACATACATGCCAGAAGTGGCAACTAACAATATTTTCAGACATTTCCAGATATTCTCTGAAGGGCAAATAGAAAACTCTCTTATATGACTGAGAATAAAGTTTTATGCTGCAATAAATGTTGCATTCTCAGGCTAAGGAAGATGTTCTATCTTTGATTTTCTCAGCTAAGCACATCAAATCCCATATTCACATTTACTAGAAACCATGTTTATGCAGATTACAGACTTCCCAGTCAATATTTTATCTGAGATTTGTCCTCATATATTACTGTTTTTCTACCTGGCTGTATACAGCAACTTTACTTAGGAAAACCTAATTACCAAGGCTGATAGTCTGAATTTTGAGTTGTAACATTGGGACTCTAATAGTCATTCATGAATTAAAAAACAAACAACAAAACAAAAAAACCCAAAGACGAAAAAAGCAACAACAATAACAACAAAAAGAGCAACAACAGCAAAACCCACGTACGTCCTTTACTTGGAGAGGATAGAGAAAGCAAAGAAACCAGAAGCTGAAAGAAATTGGAGGCTGTGAGTGTCATGGCAATGTGAGTTGAGGGATGATCGATTCTCTTAGATTCTTAGTGGTACATTCTGTGCACGGAGTGGTGACTGACGTCAATCGGATTAAGTGGCCTCAATGGGAGCACTGCATGCAAGATGAGTACAACACAGGCCCAAGGATTTGTCACTGCCTCTAAAAGAAGCTTCTTGCTTCCCAGTGAGGAGTGTCGGTGAATGCAAAATAAGACGAGTCATGTTCTTCCTTAGGAGTCAGCTCTCCTGGCTTGAAGAATCATTGCAAATGCGGGTAAAATCTGGAAACATTTAACCTTTACGTAGACGCATTTGTTCAGAGTCATCTCTTCTGAAAAAAAAAACCTATAGAGTTTGCTTTTAAACCTGGAGAGTATATGTGCTTTTCTAGCACCGTTTTATTAAAAGCTGAGATTTTCAACATTTTATAATCTTAAGACATGAATTCAAGGATATAAATGACCAAAACTTTCTTCATAGATATTTTACATCTCTGCAATTAAAGATTGAAATTATTTTTATCTTTTCAAACCACTTACAACAGTTTATTCCTAATAAATTCTATGTAAATATTAATATTCTTCTTACTAGTTCAGCAATTGCTGATACTACTTTCATTTCAAACTAATTCTTCTTCTTCTAGGGTCATGGGAGAAAAGATTTCTTTAAACTCCTACAATGGATTTAAGGCCTGTCTCTCATGAATTCAAAGTAATGTTTTCTATTTGTGACTTCCCTAAATCTAATAAAATTCTCTGTTTAGATATTTTGCCTGTATTGAAAGGATATCTTTGGTTGCCAGCCTTATTTGTATTTTGAAATTTCCATACATGTATATTCTTTGGTTTATGTATATTGACTTAAGATTGTTCAGAGCTCTGGTATCAAGGAGTGGCCTGGGAACCTTCATAGGCTAACCAGAGAAGAAGAATTGCCACCTTTTGATGGAAACACAAGATTGTGTTACTAGCATCTGACTTGGGCTTTCTTACCTTTCACTCTTCAGCTGTTAACTCAGTCAAATAGGACAAGTTTAAAATTTGTGAGTCAGGGTTTGTCATAGTCTTCATATGTCAATGTATCTTGTAGTCATTACTCTGTATAGCTTCCATCGCAGTTCACAAAACATTGATTTAGAGAAATTTTAAATCATTTTGTACTGGAAGATATACTAACTTGCACAGGCATAGGTACATGCCTGCTATTTTGTAAAAGAAACTAAAAGTATGATTTTAGAAATACATAGTTTTTAAGGAATCACTGAGGTATTCATATTTCAAGCTATGTTGGGTTTGTGTGTGTGTGTGTGGGGGGGGTGCTTTTCTTCTCTATGACTTTGAATCTGAGTGTTCTTTTTATGTCTCATGATCCAACCCATTTCAGTTAACCTGTATTGTTTGTCAGATGACACCACCTTCCAGAATACTAACTAGTTGGCATTTTACTGAGCCCCACATTATATTGTTCTTCTACTTCTCTGCCAATAGGTTAATTTTTCTCCCAGCATATAGCCCAAACATATGCTTGCACATTAACATGAGGTGTGTGTGTATGTGTGTGTGTACACACACATACAAGTAAAATACAAGTTTTTTTAAAAAAAACTTGCTGATAAATGTATCAAATATACTAATAGGCAATTGCTTCTATTCTGCTTTTGATGATAGCTACCAACCAAAGTACTTTTATGAGCACTATTACATCATGACCTACTATGTAGGAAAAAAAAGTTTCCCTGGGGCTGTGGCAATTTTGATTTTGCTACTGAAATAGACTTTTGAAGGAATGTCAGAATTCTTTTCCACTCTCAGGTCATAGAGTCAGTGATCCAGCAAAGCATGCAATTGGAAGCATTCTGTTGCAGAGGGTAATATATTAAAGAATGCCTGATGCTTATGAAGTCCCATGGATTAAAATTATACCTTTGATAAACTGAAATTAAAAGTTTTATAATTATTTTTGGACAAGCAACCACAAGTTTCATAACATCACTTTGACATAGTTATTATTTGTTCTGTTTTACTGATAAAAATAACCATGTAAGATATATTGAAGATTTAATACCCTCAGTGTTGTATGAGAAAATACAAAAGTGACTCAAAAATTTATCTTTCCAAATTATTTATTGCATTCACTTAATCTATTTAAGTATTCTATTTATTGTTATTTCCTATTATTTATTTATTTTATTATAATTATTATTATTTATATATTATTTATACATTTAAATGAAAATAAAATTTTTATCATTTCTCCCACTCCTTTCCTCTTTCCAGCCCTTCCTATGTCTTCTCCCTCCAAACCTCCCACGTCTCCACTGCTCTCTGATTACAGTCTTTTTGTTCTTCGGTATAAATAAATGTATATATTCAAATATATATGATCATATATACTATATTCATTATATAATAGAGTATATGTGTGTGCTGTCTGTATGCATATAATAATGTATGTATGTATGTATGTATGTATGTATGTATGTATGTATGTACAAGTATACAAATACAACTTGCAGAGCCAATATTTGTTGTTTGTATATGAATTTAGCGTAGACCACTTTGTAGGACCTCATCACTATGAGAGGCTAACTTTCCCTGCCTCAAGTCACTATTTGCACAAAGTTTTGTCTAGAGGTTTTGAGATGCTCCCCTTTCAAGGCAGCATGTCTCTCGATATTGTCATTGTTCAGTTCTTGTTTATACAGACATTTCTAGAACAGGTAGTCTCACAATAGACTTATTTGTATTCTGGATTTAAGAATCTGGACCACAAGCCAAAGAGTACACAGAGAAGGAACCAAGGCTTCTGCCACATACATGGCAGAGGATGGCCTGTTGGACATCAGTGGGAAGAGTGGCCCTTGGTCCTGTGGGGCTTTGATGTCCCAGTACAGGGGAATGCCAAGGCAGAAAGGCAGGTGTGGGTGGTAGTGGGGGAACATCCTCATAGAGGTAGGGGGAGGGGGTTGGAATAGGAGGTTCTGGATGAGAGACCTGGAAAGGGGATAAAATTTGGAATCTAAATAAAGAAAATATTCAATAAAAGAAAAAAAAGAGTCTTTCTGTCCCCGTTTTTGTAATGCTCTCTGATCTGTAGATGCAGAAGATGTGCTACAGATGTGGGCTTCCCATGACTTATTGATCTTCATACTAAGTCCAGCTGTAGTTTTCTGTGATAGTCTCCATTTGTTGTATAAACAAGTTTCTTTGATGACTTATTGATTTTCATACTAAGTCCAGCTGTAGTTTTCTGTGATAGTCTCCATTTGTTGTATAAACAAGTTTCTTTGATGAAAATTTTATAGATACTCTTGTCTGGGAGTTGAATAAGATTTAGAATGTCACTAAGGAAATGTGCTGCTCTCTCAAAGTGGCAGTGGTAAATTTTCTGCTAAGATCCATGACCTTATTAGCCTTGAGTAGCTCGGTAGATTTCTAGCACCTGTTATGATTTCCCTTTTGATGACGGAGGTTAACGTTCACTTAAACAACTGTTGATTGTTGCCAATATATGAGTGACACTATTTCACCTTTATGAATATCTTGCCATGCTGTTCATTGTTGTGGATCAGAGCTGTCATAGTGGGATAAGGCTATTAATTGCTTTTCTCCCTTGGCATTTTGAACAGTATTTCCTTATACTATTGAAACTACATGACTGGAAGAGGGCTTTCAATTTAGATGCAGCTCAAATAATCCAAGTCTTGTGCCATAAAACTCTTCTGGAACAGGGGCTTATCTTCCACCTCTGAGAGTCATCCAATCGCAATAGCGATAATCTATATTGCTTTGGTAGTCATTTGATTACCTTGTCCAACCATTTGAAAGGAGGTTTAATTTAACTCGCAATGGGATTTGTATTCATTTATGTTTTATTTTACTCTAAAGAGCACAGTAAGCTCAAGTGGTTTGACGTGTGTGGGTGTGTGTGTCCTGTTCTTCTCCTCTTAAGCTATGCCCTAATGTTACATTTTTTTCTTTTCTTTTCTTTTCTTTTATTGGATATTTTCTTTACTTACATTTCAAATGCTATCCACTTTACATGTCTCCCCTCTGGAAAGCCCCTATCTCATCTCCCTTCCCCTGCCTCTTTGGATTTTACTTGATTCAACAGTTAATTACTCTGTGTGATATACTCACATAGGAAGATATAGAGCTGGAAACTAGAGATGAGAGAGAACATATGCTGTTTGTTCTTCTGGGTCTATATTATCCCAGTCAATATATTTTCTAGGTACAGACATTTATTTACACATTACATGATTTCATTTTTCTTTACCACTAAGTACTATCCAATGATATGTATACATCAGATTTTCATCTTCATTTTATAGGGATATTTACGTTTTTTTCTATTTTGAAGCTATTGTGAACATATGTTAGAGAAAAAGAGCATATGAAGTAAAATAATACTAGACACGTATTTACTACCTTGCTTAAAAAAATAGCTCCAAGTAGACAAAAAAGAAAAAAGTCCCTAAACATGAAACATGAAACTCTAATACTGTGAGAAAAAAACATAGGCTGTACTATACAAGGTGTGGATATAGTAATGGCCTTTCAGCATGGGAATCTATTAACCTAGGAATTAAAGCCAACAAAGGACAAATGAGACCTCATAAAATTAATGGCTGTTGAACAGCTACAATGGGGTAAAGAACAAACTCAAAGAGTAGGAGGAATCTTTCCTAACTACACATTTGACATGGGGATAAATCTAAAGTATACAAAGAACTAAAAACAACAACAAAGAGTTAGTTGAGAAATCAATTATTATTCAATTAAGGAGTATGCTGGGGTTCTAAGAAGAAATGGCATAATAGAAGAAATTAAAATTCTAAGAAATATCTCAAATGATTCTCATCAACCTGAGTAATTTGGGCAATGAATGTAAAAACAATAGAAATCTCACCCTAATCATAAGGGCTAATACCACTTAAGACAACTGACAAGAGATTCTGTGAGGTTGTGTGGAAAGCAAACACTTGCATAATCATTGTTATTAGGAAGGCAAATTGATAACACCCACTATGGAAGCAGTATGGATACTTCTAAAATAAAGTAAAACTAAATCTACTGTGTGACCCAGCTATATCATCCCTTGGTAATGCCCAACGTATTTGACATCCTACTCCACAGATATTTGCTCATCTTTTTGTCACTGTATTTGGGTATTTTTAAGCTTCATGAAGTAATTATTGCAGGTCAACTACCATTATAAGACTTCTATTTTCAATGATTCATTTAACTGACACTGTCCATAAACGCTTGTATTTTCCTCATTTGATAGAGAAGAAATTAAGGGTAATATATGCTTAGTAGAATATGGGTAGTGAACAGCAAAGATATAATCTGAAAAAGTCTAGAAATATTTAGGGCAGAGTGTCAACCTGAAGAATTAGAAATTTTTACTACCATAGAAAAAATTTAATGGCAATTTGTAGCAATCCTACAATAGTGTATATGTTTCCAAATTTTTGTTTAAGTTTTTACATGAACACATATTTATATCTTGATAAAATCTACAGGACTAAAGAGGTAATTTACGACAGAAATTTAGGCTTATAATCCTTAGGAGATTGAGAAAGAAGAATTGTAAGTTCAAGGCTATATGGTCACATATGAGACCATGTCTCCAAATTTTTTTTAATAATATAGCCATATATTGCAATAATGTAATCAATTCATGAACATGGGATGTCATTGGATTGTCTGGTATCTTCTTGCATTTATTTCTTTAGGATTGGAATTTCTTGGAGTATTTGGAAAAGCTGACTGATAAAATACTTTACGGTACAGACACAGACAAGTAATTTATGAACGACCCCAATAGTAATGGAAATATTCTGCTAAGTGGACAAATAAGGTTACATTAATTAAAATTTCTGCAGAGCAGAGGAAATTATTACCAGAGAGAAGAAACAGTGTGCAGAATAGAAGAGGAGGGAATTGTTGCCAACTATGCATCAGACAAGAAATTACAATATATAAAGAATATAATACATATTCTAGAATATATAAAGAATTACTATCTATCTGGAATATATAAAGAGAATAATTGTCAAGTGAACAAACCATCCAATCAATAAGTTAGCCTATTAAAAGACAGTTCTCAATGATGACAACAACAAAAAATATAAATGGTCAGTAAATATTTGAAGGAGCATTCAACCCTTTTATCTATTGGAAAAAAAAGAAATTGGAAACTGTCATGGAGTTCTACTCATCGTAATAAGAATACCAACCATTAAGCAAACAAATTCTTGTTAAGGATACAATAATGACAGAACGTGTATACTGCTGTGGGAATATAAATTGGTGACAATATTTGATGTTAATGTGGAGTTTGCCTAAGAGTAATTGAAAATCTACTAATCTACACATCTGTACCACTCAGAAATTATCTGAAGGACTGTAAGTCACCATCATGATAGCACAGAACTGTGTTTATTGCTATATCATAAACAATAGATAAGAAATTGACCCAACCTAGATTCTATCAACAAATGAATAACAATGGAAAATGTGGCATTATAAGAAAAGAATATTTAAGCATCAATAAAAATAAAATCAAAATACTTTCAGAAAATGAGTTGGTCTGTGGACCACTACACCAAATGAAATAAGCCACCTTCAGAAATTAATGTTAGTTTTAGACATATATCCATATCCACCCACTTACATTCTAGCCCAAATATGTGGAGGTCGAACAAGTAGGAGAGGGAATGAGAGAGAAGAATAAGAGTATTTAAGGTGTGGGAGGAGAGGCTAATAAAATACCTGAAACATGGAAGGAGGGAGGAATATTTGCAAGAAAGAATCCAAGAAGGTGAAAGAGAATAGCATAGAGACATGTGGGAAACAGAAAAAATAATTCCAAGTATAAAGTTATATGTGCACATAAATTTGAAAATTCCATAATGAAAATTATCAGTCCATATTCTAACTTTAAAAAGAATGGAGAAATTACTATGTATAAATAGAATAGAAATATTCATATTTGTTTTGCTTTTATTCCCATTGTTGCTTAGTAAAATTCATGTCCAAAATAACATAGAATTCAAATTTTTCCTAAATCCCTCTCTTCTACACTTAGGATAAAATGCACCAATTCACATTGAAGTGATAGATATTTATATATATTATAGCACTATTGGATTGTTGCTCTGCTATCCATAACAGTACAATCAAATTCTTAGTTTGTACACTGATATAGTTAATTTCAGTCAAAGGTTTAGGCTGTAATATTTATTTTTATGCTTGTATAGGTGTATACTAACTCATGAGTGTAGGTACCCATAAAAGCCATAAGATGGTATCCCATTATTTGGAGCTAGATTTACAAGAAGTTATGAACGACTCAGTGTGGGTCCTGGGAACTAAAGATTGGTGCTCTGAAACAGCAGCCAGTCTGGTAATCACTGAGCCATCCCTCTGGCCCCATTAAATAAGTATTAATAGTTGTACCTTTATAGCACAGATATGTTCTAAAATTCATTATTTTTCATGTGTTCTCCTATTCTACTTAGTCATTTACTTAGTCACTAGCCAGCCCATCCTCAGGAAATTCTTAACAAATGTTGCAATGGAGCAGGAAAAGAGTACGTAAACATTATTTTTTGAGTTTCCAAATCATCCACCTAGCTAAATAATGTAATAAGCACTCAAGTTGTGAAATATGGTATATAATAATAGCTTCCCAGTGTGACCGGTATCCTATGGTGTGGGTCCTGAAATTTTATTCTAGAACAGAGAATGATTTGCCTTGAAGCTGTGGATTCCTTTGAATGAAGATGAGTCAGACAGTCTTTTGGGACAGGAGCAAAGGATATATATTACTGCATTTCCTGTGAATATTCCGTTCCACAGAAACAGCCTTTGTTCTCCAATAATTATTTTAAGATACTTTGCAAGATGACACCATATTTTGGCATCTTCACTTTTAAGATTTTGTTTAACTCGAAGCATAGAGATATCCTAACCACATCTTATGACTGGTACAGCAAGAACTCAGAACGTTCTTCTGAAAGCTGGAAGCAAGTTTAAGGGAACTAAATTCACGCATCCACAGATCGATTCAACAATTAAGCATTCATACATATTTCTTGTTGCCAGGACCTGTTTTATGTAATTCAAAAGTATCAATAAGTTAACAAAAAAAATCTTGGAAAAAATGTAGTTTTGAATGAGCTAACAGAAGTAATCCTGAAAGATTTAAAAGAGTCAGTGCTTGGACTTTGTAGATGCTTTCAGGATGCAGACAATGATTCAGAAGTGAGGTCTGGTTGAACATTTAAAGATCAGTAAGGGAGTGGTCTTACAGAAGCTGAGTGATCAAGGGGCAGTAGCATCTATACATAGGTTGCAGGAGTAAAGAAACAGTGGGAGACAGTTTGTCCATGTAGAGTTGTCATTATTTTGTCTATAGCACATGAGAAATGGAAATCTATGAACTGATTTTATTTGTAGGTGATATTATACAACGTTAATCATACTATGTGGCTCTGAGGATTAAGCATGGACTATATGAATGTAGATTTGGAATCTATCATAGTAACCAGGAAAGAAATGACAGGAAGTCAGAGTAAGATACACAAACTGATGATGGTGATACTATCTCTTTATTTTACAAATAGACTTTTAATATGTTTGTGTGTGTGTGCATGTACATACATGTATCCACATACATACATGCTGCAAATGGAGTACAGCTTAAATTGTTACTCATGCATTGTTTGTCTCGGATTTTGAGACAGGGTTTGTCTTTGGCCTAGTGCTCAGTAATTAGGCTAGGCTGGTGGTTAGCAAGTCTGGGGAATGCTCCTGACTCAGCTTTGCAAGAGAGTAGGAACATGTATAACCATGCTTAGCTTTTATCATGGGTGCTGAAAATAACTCATATCCTTATACTTGCAAGTGTTTTACTGGTCTCCTCTGCTCTAAGAAACACGATTTCTCAAAGGATATATAATATGAGTAAAGAAAAGTGGCTAGATAATTTCAACAGGTTTTGTTTGTATTATTAATAAGCTCAGACTATTATTGCTATCTAGAGATGAGGTAAAAATGGCTAAGTAAACAAAGATTAGAGAATTATAACAAAGTTTGTTAACATTATATTTTGAACAACAAATGACAATAGCATGTTGAAAAACAAAATATATCAATCAATAATTCACATTCTACTTTGTTTTATTATCTGCACAATGGTCTTAAGTACAGTCTAAAATTGTAGAAGGCACTGGCTCATTCTTTTTGACGTCATTGGCTACAGGTGTATTTATTCCTCAAAATCAGGATGCTTTCTTAGTTCCCTAGTTTTTACCCTGTTCTTTCTCTGTATTTTACTACATTCATGCCTCTTCCTTTTCCAGTGGTCTAGTACTGACATTACTAAACTGGCGTAATATATTGTCACTTGAAGTAATTTTTAAACTTACATTACATGACTCTTCTGAGATGTAAATATATTTTCTTTGAAATTGTGCTTCATTAATTCATGAGACAAATTTGTGTCTGTTCCATTTTTATATCTGCATACTAATTTTTTATTATCTCCTGATGTATAGCTGCTTCTGCTTAACATATTGATGTGATCTCCTTTGTCAAAGATCAAGTGACCATAGGAGTGTGGGTTCATTTCTGGGTCTTCAATTCTATTCCATTGATCTTCCTGCCTGTCTCTGTACCAATACCAGGTAGTTTTTATCACTATTGCTCTGTAGTACAGCTTGAGGTCAGGGATGGTAATTCCTCCAGAAGTTCTTTTATTGTTGAGAATAGTTTTCGCTATCCTGGGTTTTTTGTTATTCCATATGAATTTGAGAATTTCCTTTTCTAACTCTGTGAAGAATTGAGTTGGGATTTTAATGGGGATTGCATTGAATCTGTAGATTGCTTTTGGCAAGATGGCCATTTTTATTATATTAATCCTGCCAATCCATGAGCATGGGAGATCTTTCCATCTTCTGAGATCTTCTTCAATTTCTTTCTTCAGAGACTTGAAGTTCTTGTCATACAGGTCTTTCACTTGCTTGGTTAGATTCACACCAAGGTATTTTATATTATTTGCAACTATTGTGAAGGGTGTCATTTCCCTAATTTCTTTTTCAGTCTGTTTATCTTTCATGTAGAGGAAGGCTACTGATTTGTTTGAGTTGATTTTATAACCAGCCACTTTGCTGAAGTTGTTTATCAGGTTTAGGAGTTCTCTGGTTGAAGTTTGGGGGTCACTTAAGTATACTATCATATCATCTGCAAATAGCGATATTTTGACTTCTTCCTTTCCTATTTGTATCCCTTTGACTTCTTTTTGCTGTCTAATTGCTCTGGCTAAGACTTCCAGTACTATATTGAATAGGTAGGGGGAGAGTGGGCAACCTTGTCTAGTCCCTGATCTTAGTGGGATTGCTTCAAGTTTCTCTCCATTTAGCTTGATGTTGGCTACTGGTTTGCTGTAAATTGCTTTTACTATGTTTAGGTAGGGGCCTTGAATTCCTGATCTTTCCAAGACTTTTATCATGAAGGGACGTTGAATTTTGTCAAATGCTTTCTCAGCATCTAGTGAGATGATCATGTGGTTTTTTTCTTTAAGTTTGTTTATATAGTGGATTACATTGATGGATTTCCGAATATTGAACCATCCCTGCATTCCTGGGATAAAACCTACTTGATCATGATGGATGATTGTTTTGATGTGGTCTTGGATTCGGTTTGCTAGAATTTTATTGAGTATTTTTGCATCGATGTTCATAAGGGAGATTGGTCTGAAGTTCTCTTTCTTTGTCGGGTCCTTGTGGGGTTTGGGTATGAGTGTAATTGTAGCTTCATAGAACGAATTGGGTAGTGTTCCTTCTGTCTCTATTTTGTGGAATAGTTTGAAGAGAATTGGTATTAGGTCTTCCTTGAAGGTCTGATAGAATTCAGCACTAAAACCATCTGGTCCTGGGCTTTTTTTAGTGGGGAGGCTTTTGATGACTGCTGCTATTTCCTGAGGGGTTATGGGACTATTTAGATGGTTTATCTGCTCCTGGTTTAACTTCGGTACCTGGTATCTGTCTAGGAAATTGTCCATTTCATCCAGGTTTTCCAGTTTTGTTGAGTATAGGCCTTTGTAGTAGGATCTGATGATTTTTTGAATTTCTTCAGTTTCTGTTGTTATGTCTCCCTTTTCAGTTCTGATTTTATTAATTTGGATACTGTCTCTGTGCCCTCTGGTTAATCTGGCTAAGGGTTTATCTATCTTGTTGATTTTCTCAAAGAACCAACTCCTGGTTTTATTGATATTTTGTATTGTTCTTTCTGTTTCTATTTGGTTGATTTCAGCCCTGAGTTTGATTATTTCCTGCCTTCTACTCCTCCTGGGTGTATTTGCTTCTTTTTGTTCTAGAGCTTTTAGTTGTGCAGTCAACTTGTTAGTGTGTGCTCTTTCCAGTTTCTTTTTGTAGGCACTTAGAGCTATGAGCTTTCCTCTTAGCACTGCCTTCATGGAGTCCCACAAGTTTTGGTATGATGTGTCCTCATTTTCATTGAATTCTAAAAAGTCTTTTATTTCTTTCTTTATTTCTTCCTTGACCAAGTCATCATTGAGTAGAGAGTTGTTCAGTTTCCATGTGTACGTGGGTTTTCCATTGTTTTTGTCATTATTAAAGACCAGTCTTAGTCCGTGGTGATCTGATAAGATGCAAGGGATTATTTCAATCTTTTTGTATCTGTAGAGGCTTGTTTTGTGACCAATTATATGGTCTATTTTGGAGAAGGTACCATGAGGTGCTGAGAAAAAGGTATATTCTTTTGTTTTAGGATGAAATTTTCTATAGATGTCTGTTAAGTCCATTTGGTTCATAACTTCTGTTAATTTCAAAGTGTCTCTGTTTAGTTTCTGTTTCCATGATCTGTCCATTGCTGACAGTGGGGTGTTGAAATCCCCCACTATTATTGTGTGAGGTGTAATGTGTGTTTTGAGCTTTAGTAAAGTTTCTTTTATGTATGTAGGTGCCCTTGCATTTGGAGCATAGATGTTCAGAATTGAGAGTTCACCTTGGTAGATTTTTCCTTTGATGAGTATGAAGTGTCCTTCCTTATCTTTTTTGATTAATTTTGGATGAAAGTCGATTTTATTTGATATTAGAATGGCTACTCCAGCTTGTTTCTTGGGACCATTGGCTTGAAAAATTGTTTTCCACCCTTTTATTCTGAGGTAGTGTCTGTCTTTGTCACTGAGGTGCGTTTCTTGTGATCTCAAGGTGCAAGATTAGTGTTCAAAAGTATCTAGTGTAACATATTTTCTTTCAAAAATATCTTTGTTTTATAGATTCAGTGTTTGTGATATAGTTTAATTATACTAAAAGGTATTTATTAGAATCCTTTTCTCATTACCTATTGATGCACTCAAATAATTGTTACCATTTATGAAGGTTCAAACTATATACATGCCAAAGCAATAAGATCTCATCTATATGATTACTCTTTGTGGATATACACACAGACACATATGCAAACACACACACACACACACACACACACACACACACACACGACAGTTTCTTCCTACCTTAAGGGCATTTGTTTCCTATAGAATTCCTTGACACAGGTATCTTCAAGTGATTCTGATTCCTCTTCATCCTACCCAGTCCATATTTCCGGAGTTATTTTTGTCTGGATCAGTATATACTGAATCTCTCACGTGGTTTCAGTTTCCATCAACACTTTTCTGATCTTTGAATCCATCTGATATTTTTGTGCTTATTTCTCATGAAGCTTCTATTATGTTTTAAATATATGGGTAGGTGATACGCATATGCTGTGCTTGTTTGCTTTTTCAAATAGTTTTTAAAATTCATTACCCTGAATTGGTCATCAGAGATTTCTATTGTATCATGTATGGAGAGTGAAACAGAGATCAAAGGTCTAAATCTTCTATGTTCAACATTCAAAACACAGTTCCTGCTTATAAAAGAAGAAAAGAATGATGGATGGCTAATGCATCCGATTTTGTTGCTTTTAGAATTTATCAATCCTCCTTGAGAGGAGAGTGGAAATGTAGCATTTCTCAGTTGTATGAGTGTTTAAATAACTTGTGAAAGACACAGTTTCCAGGTGTGTCAGAGTGTGAAGTACACTTCTGAATTGTGGCCATGTGGACAGACATGTGCATTCACACAACCATATGGAACCGATAGATTTCTAAGAGACAAATTTACTCTTCTTTTGTATGACTCAGTTTTATATTTTCTATTTGTATTTAAAAATGCTCTTCTTGACACATTAAATTGTTTTCATTGTTTATTCAATAATGGGTCACTGAGACCTGCAGCTTGGAAAGCACTAGTGGACAGCGTGACACAGACATATGTGAGTAGATTAATTTTAATCCAAAATCCAAGGCAGTTATTTAACATTTGAATCACCTGAATCATTAGTCTACACTTTAAGAGTTGTTGACTAGCACAAAAAGAACCTTGATCAGGGTTCATGCTCCTCAGAATTCCTATTGAGTTTTTAATTCTTAAAATGCCTTAGCATATTGTGCAGTTGGATTAAGGGATGTTAGAAATAATTTTTCTTAAAATAAATAGTACTTAGAAGTTGAGATGCTTCAAGTAATATAGAGTTGTACATAGATAGATAGATAGATAGATAGATAGATAGATAGAAAATATACATATATTTCTTGATCAAATAAACTTTCTTTTTAAATTTTTTACTAAT
Source organism: Grammomys surdaster (assembly GCF_004785775.1). Classification (NCBI taxonomy): domain Eukaryota; kingdom Metazoa; phylum Chordata; class Mammalia; order Rodentia; family Muridae; genus Grammomys; species Grammomys surdaster. The sequence continues at coordinate 12,209,820 of NW_021604618.1, read as the reverse complement.
TATTATATTTATTTATATTTCAAATGTTTTCTCCTTTCCTGATTTCCCCTCTGCAACCCCCCTATCCCATCTCCACTACCTTCTGCTTCTATGAGGGTACTCCTCCACCCTCCCACCACGACTCCTGCCTCAATACGCAAGCATTTCCCTATACTGGGGCATCGAACCTTCACAGGACCAAGGGGCTCTCTTCCCATAGTTGCCAAATAAGGCCATCATCTGCTACATATGCAGCTGGAGCCATAGGTCCCTCCATGTGTATCCTTTCGTTGGTGGTTTTGTCCTTAGAAGCTCTAGGGGGTCTGGTTAGTTGATATTGTTGTTGTTCTTCCTATGGAGTTGCAAACCCCTTCAGCTCCTTCAGCCCTTCCCCTCACTTCTCCATTGCGGTCCCAGTGGTTAGTCTGATGATTGGCTGTGAGCATCTCCACCTGTATTGCTAAGGATGTGGCAAAGCCTCTCAGGAGACAGTTATATCAGGCTCCTGTCAGCAAGCACTTCTTGGCATCAGCAATACAGCAACTAAACTTTCAAACCTGGTGATCCTGGAAACTAAAATTTAGTATTGTGCATGAGGAAAACCAATTCATTCTCCACAGATTTCTTACTTTTGTTACCCTTGGTGCAAAATTGCCTTGCCTGTTCTAACTAAATGCATACTAGACCTTGTCAGAATCAATTTGAAATTTGCCTTGTATAAAATCTTCCATTCATGTAGTGCTTCACAAGATAAAAATAAACAGATATATTATTGCCTTTGGATCTGTTTGAGAAGAAATGTTATTGTTGTGTAGAATTTTATTCTAGACAAGATCATTTATTCAGGCACACCCTGTAGACTGAATAATCACTTTAGCTTTGTAAACATGAAATATATATGTTAATAGGTTTTGATAAATTCTGGAAGTTAAGGAACCTACTCAAAGTCATGAAGAAAAAATGAAATTATATATTTTTTGAAATTTAAGCTGTACTTCAAAGATCATTCTCCAGTTCCTTCTTATTATTGTCACCTTAGACAGGTATCCTCTGTAAGGAAAGCTAGGAGTACTTGAAGAAGGGAAGCATGTCAACCACTTTATTTCATTATCATTCTGGAATATATAAAAAATGATTTATAATACCAGCTTCTCAAAGCAAGTTCAAGAAACTTATGTTAAAGATATAGAGAAATATACATTTTTGCCCCCCCAGTTCTCCCAAAGACTAAACCACCAACCAAAGAGTATACATGGAGGGACCCATGGCCCCATTTGCCTATGTAAGAGAGAGTGGCCTTATCTGGCATCAATGGGAGAGGAGGCTCTTGGTTCTGTGAAGGCTTGATGCCCCAGTGTAGGGGAATGCTAGGGAAGTGAGGCAGGAGTGGTAAGTGAGTGGGAGAGCATCCATATAGAAGTAGGGGGGGTGGGGATGGGATAGGGAGTTTGCAGATGGAAAACCAAGAAGGGGGATAATATCTGAAATACAAATAAATAAAATACCAGTAAAAACACAGAAAAAAGTTTGAAAATATTTTCAAAAAAAATAGATATTTTGAAGTAACATTATATTATTCATAAAGAGTAAATAAGCACGACTTTATATATCTTTAATAATATGCCACCATTGAATGTATTGGTTTTATTTTTCAAATTAATTCTTGACTAAGAGATTTTTTTATTTATCCTTCCTAGAGTATACAGAATACTAAATAAGTACAATGTTACTATAAACATAAAGAAATTGATTCTTTCCAATTGTAATCATTGTTTTTAGAGTTGAAAGTTCATTTGTCATTAGTGATACCATGTTTCATTAAAAACTAAGTTCACCATTAGTTTGTATTATATGTAATTATTTGATGGAGAAAATATACATATGAAGAATCTGATAGAGTCTTTTATTAGTTGTGTCTTCTACATCCTGAATCTAGATAATGGTTACCTTGTGCTTTTAGTGTGATTAACCTGTAGGTAGCATGAGGCTTACAATATTCTATTTGCTTTAGTGCTTTGTGGGTATCGCTCCACCAAGGTTCTTAGTGTTTTCCTTTTACTAGAAGTTATTACTTTTGTCATTATTATTATTTTGTTAAAATTAATATTCCCATTATTTTTTATTATAGAAAGCACCATACAGAATTAATGATACTTATATCCATTAAGGTTATACATCAAGTATTAGAGGATGGGTAGCTTAATGACAGTTCACAGACTTACCATGCGTAAAGCACTTGGTTCAATCCTCAGTGCTTAAGAAAAGAAATAGTTCTTAGCTGTGTGTTCAACATTCATTTCTCATAACAGTGATGATGATGGTTACTGCCCATTATGCATTACTTCATATGTACTTTTACATTTGTGATCATTGTCTTAATTTATTCTTGATGCATTTCTATAGAGTGTTTTATAAAAATATATACTTCTTTTGGTAGTCGATGAAATTGAAGTTCAAATCAATGTACCCTTAAATTAATGCCCTTATTAATAATTGGTTTTGGTTCTCCTCAGCCCATGTATTTCCATTTGCTAAGCTGCCTCTGCTATGTAAAACTTCTTTCATATCCCTGAGAGATTAGTCACTGGAGAGACAATTCACCGGGAGAAAACAGAGAAGTTTTGAATATAGAGATTGACAAAGCAAAAGGACCATGTGTGATATTGCTCAGATAGTCTCCCCTCTCTTGAGGTCCTTCCTGAGTTTGGTGTTCCCATGGGACACTTAGCTTTTATTCTACTTTTTTAATTTAGTTTTTATTTACATCCCAAATGCTGCCACCCCAGCCTTTTCTTATAGGTTTCCTCCCCCATCTCCCCTCCCACTTGCCTCTGAGAAGGTGCCTTCCCCAAAGCCCTATATCCCTCCTCCCTGGTGAATCAAGTATCTGCAAGATTAGGGCATCCTCTCCCACTGAGGCCAGATGAAGCACCCTCTGCTGCATATGTTCCAGGGCCTTAGACCAGCCCTTGTATGCTCTTTGGTTGGTATCTCACTCTCTGGGAGCTCCCAGGGGTCCAGTTTAGTTGACACTGTTGATCTTCCTCTGGGGTTGCCATTGCCTTCAGAGCCTTCAGTCCTTCCCCTAACTCTTCTATAGGGTCCCAGACCTCTATAAAATGTATAGCTGTAGGTAGCTGTTTCTGTCTGGGTAGAGCCTCTCAGAGGGCTTCAATCTGTAAGCACAATATAGCATCTGTAATAGTGTCAGGGGTTGGTGCTTGCCCGTGGGATGAATCTCAAGATGGGCCACTCACTTGTGTGCCATTCTTTCAGTCTCTGTTCCGTTTTCTCCCTGTATTTCTTTTAGACAGCACCAATTTGGGGTCAAAAGTTTTGTAGGTAGATTGTTGCCCCTATCCCTCCACTGGAGGTCCCGTTTGGCTACTGGGGGTGGTCTCTTCAGATTCCATAACAAAAAACATAACGATGGCTAAATGACACCATTGGTCATTTAGCTTTTATTTTGAAATTCATTCACTGCTTCAGAGAGGCTAGTCTTCCTTGAATATACTCCAAGCAATTGTCATGCTTTCAGTCACTAACTAAAATGCTTAAAACTTTCCACTATTTATATATATTCCATGTTTTAGAAGGAGTCTTGAAAATAAAATGTTAAGTAACTAACCTTTGTGTTATATATCAAGCTCTTATCAACCTTCTTTATGAAAGTGGGGCTTATACTATAAGGATCCAACATTGCCATCAAATGATATAAGAAAGCTACAGTGAGACTAAAGGGAACTACAGAGTGACCTGACAGTACCCTCCATCCTGTGCAGAGCTAGGGTTAACTTGTTTTCTCTGTGAGTGTCCACAGGTACAAGATATTTCACAAGTGAGGTGCTTCTATCACTGACATTTTCTTCATTACTTTGATAAGGCAGTACTTGAGGAACTTCAAGAAAAGGTGTTCAGAAAGTACTAGAAACTTCATTCTTAGCGCCCTACCCACATTCTAAATATGACTGTTATTAAATCCAAACTTCTGTCAAACAAAGTCATACAATAAAGCCAATTTCAGTTAAGTGAGCTAATACTTGAACTCTACATGTGTCAAGTATCTGCATTTTAATACATTTAGCCCAAGGCAGGAGTTACATTTCTTCTTATTCTGTTTCCTATCCTCATCATTTAGTGACGTGCATTCTCTAATTTCTTCTGAAATGCAGAATTATTACCATCTTATTGGAGTATATTTCTTCTAATTTTAGGCTACACATTAAAGCACAGTGAGATTTGTTCTCATTTCTTATTCTACCACAAATGGCAGATGTTTACACTATGTTTGCACAACAATAACTCCTTTCAAGACAGCTGGTACAAGCAAATGGTATTAAGTTTATAGGAACTTAAACAAGGAAAGAGTAATTTTTTTTTTTCAGAAAGAAGATGGTGGGATTCTTACGAAAGCAAGGAACTTGGGGTTCCATTTTTTAAGGTGTGAATGAATCCATAATTTTGATTCCTTCTTAAATATTACTCCAGTTTGGATATAAACATCATTTAAGACTACGGAATCTTTTATCTTTAGGGCATAATCCAAAAATTACATTTTGCATTTTATTTCAATGAGGTCACACCTGAAGTTTAAAATAAAAATGTAAAGTATTAAGGACCTCCATCATTTTGTTTCATTTTTGTGATTTTTGTGTAATTATTTCTGTGTTCCTATGTAAACAATGTTTACATGATATAGCTCACAATTTTTTTTTTTGGCAAGGTGTAAACTCTTCATTACTTCTTCATAGAACTTATATATTCCATCACAATCTTTACTATGACTACTACTGTCCTACTGATTCATCACAGGAACTCCCTGGTAGACATGTGTACTTACTTTGGCTGGAATTTCAAAACACAAACATAGACTATAATTTTATCACTTAGAATTCTATAGCACTCATCATGGAGCAAAAATACGATGATTTTAATCCATGTTAGAAATTCTTGATACTATTTCTATGTTATCTTCTTTTTTCTTTATCTTTTTCTCATGCAATATATCTAAACCTCCCCTTAGCCAAGCTTCCCCTCCTTCCTCTTAATAAAGAGTTACCCACTTGAACTCCCGAAAGCATAGATCTTGGTTATACTGAATTACTTTCTTGAAATGAATAAAATGCTAGAGAAACTACACTTGGTGACTTACAGTGACGAAAGTTTCTATCTGCCTTTCTTGATGATTGGTTGTTTATGTCTCACAATAAAGATAGTGGTAAAGAATCATTAAATGTGAAAAGAAGTGTGTTTCTTTCATATGATGAAGCTTTTAGTGGGAGAATATTAACTCAGTTTATTCAAGAGATTAAAAGAGTTGTGTTTCTTTACTTAAAATGATGCCAGTACACCACAGGCTTCAAAATATTTTATAATTGCTGTGTATTTGTAACAGGGAAGAGAGTACCATGAGCTTCTTGACAGCACATATGTGCTATCTTTGGTTTTGATTATGACTGTCAACCAAAGCCTTAGACAAAATTTGTCTTCATATCCCTAAGAAGCAGTACAGTACCATGGCATAGACTAAGTATTAATGATATGCAGCTTCTAGGCTGATCCTTTATGCATAATTTTATAAAGGAAGTTTCAGTAGTCCTGGGCTGTTGTTCTATGATACCTGTATTAGTCACTTTTGTTGTTGCTGTGGGGAAAACACCTGATAAAAGCATCAGAGGTAAGGGAGTTTATTTTGGTGCATAGGTTGACAGTACAATCCATCTTGGTAGGGAAGTCAGGACAACAGGAGTGTGAGTTATCTTCATGTTACTATAATATTTTCTTCTTATGGTCTTTGAATATTTCAAACAAATACACAATATTTTTGATGATACCTACTATTCCTTTTCACACTCCAAATCCCCTACCAGAACCTCCCATTATTTCTCTCTTCCAAAGTCATGCCTTCATTTGTAAAAATTAATTAATAATTTAACATATCAAATCCAGCTGGCACATCCCATATGAATATGTATATAATAAAGTCATGCCCCCAAATAAAAAACTTACCAGTGATCATACCCCAAAGAAAAGTAATTTTTCAATACCATCAGCCACAAACTGCTCAAAACTCTTCTGTTAAAGGTGGGGCCTTGGGAGCCCCTCCCATATCCTAACTGAAATTTATAATGGGCTTGGTCTTCTGCAGGTAACTCCAGCTGCTATGAGGTCATATGATGTGTTTATCATTTATGTCCTGTTCAAAGGTCAGTATTTAATATCTCCGTTCACCCTCCACTAGTGTTTAGGTTTTTCTGTTCCCTCGTCCTTCCTTGGTTGGCCCTTAACCCTATGTTTGCATGAAGCATTGATCATTGTTTTCAAACCCTTCATTGCTTATTCTTCTCAGCACTTTAAACAGCAATATTTTCCTGCATTAGCCACTACAGGGCATAAGTTTCTTTGACCAAGATAAAATGAAAATATTTAGAAATCAGTCTGAGAACCGTAATTATTTATAATCCATCAATGGGCTTTGTTTGGATGTGTGACTGCTCTACCCATTGGTTTTGGGTTGACAGAACCAGTCATAAAGCCCCTCTGTAGAGAAGGCCTCAAATTCAACCTAGAAAGCTGTTGATTATCCCTGTAGAAAGTCTTTTTTTTTATAATTTATTTTTTCTCAAATCGTAATTCATTCTCACAGGGGTTATAAACACAGAAAGGCAGAATGTGGGGAAGGTCATGACACTGGAGTGTGGGTGTTCAGGAGGAATACAGATATCTTCAGAACTGGGTATCGGCTGCGTGAAGGTTCAGGAGACAAGTCACTATGACTCTGCCTATGACTTGCTTGTCCTTACCTAAGTTGGTATTGTCTGCCAAGGCTACCTATTTACAAGGTCTATGACTACTCAGGCTTATAAATTTCCACAAAAGCTGCCTGTTTACATTAGCTTATAGCAATCTGTTTCAATGTTTTTCCACTGAGACCCAAAACTTGGTGTTAGTATACGTATATGACAGGCCTGTTGCTAATTTTAGGCCTATGGCTGATTTTAGGCCTTCAGTGGGTAAGCAGGGCTGCCCCTGACATCTCCTCCCTTCTCTAAGTATAGAAGGGCTGTGGCAATTCTAAACTTTCAAAGGCGGGGATAAAGGCCTGACCTTCAGTATTTGAAGGGGACCTTGTAATGGCTCCAGTCCCCCTGTCGTTGTCCAGTGAGGCATGAGGGCCATACCTGTCCTGATGTCTTTTTCCTGGAGAGGGGATACTTTTGACATCAACCCCTATGCAGTCAGGCTTGTCCCTCAGGGAACCCAGATAGATATTTTTATCTTCTATTTATATTCCCTTGCAGTGCTTAGCCTCGCAGCCTAAGCAAGAATTCAGATCGCCTGTCAAAGGGGGTTCTGGGTGGCCCCTCTCTGCTTGGTCTAGGGGCAGAAGTCCCCCCTTTTAGGTTGGGTGGAGATGGGTTTTGGGAACACCCTGTATAAAGTAACAACCTCATCTTGAGTCTCGTGGTCCTCCATAGCTAACTTATGATAATGTATCTGAATAGGTTTTGCTACCAAATTATTTATCTGTTGTATCACAGATTTAGTCCGCCTATTTGAGGGCCAGGGACCAGCAGAAAAAAGCAAAAAGAACCCAAATAATGGTCCCAAGATGGGAGGAAATAGGGTTGACAACCTTGGAGAGGCTGAAAACCAATTCTTGTACCAGTCTTCATCTGTCTCTTTCTCTCTCTGATTTTTCTTAGGGCCTTCACTACCTGTTTCATGCTCTCTTTAACCCTCCTTGTCTTGTCTATGTAAAGGCAACCTTCTTCTTTAAGGGCTGTACACAGTACAGAGCTGTACACAGCCTTTTCTATTGTAATAGAGTAAATCAAGTCCAATAAGGATCTTTGCGATTTTAGGAGGTCTCTTTATACAGGGAAACGAGGGATTTTTTCACATTAGTGATGTCAATTTCTAGCTGTTTGATGTTCTTGTCATTGGCCCTTCAAAGGTGTGAGTAGTATAAGTTTGGAGGCCACCATCTGGTTTAGCACTTCTAACAGTAGACATCACAGGTGATTCATTTTTACCTGGGATGCTGCCTGAGTTAAAGCTCCTGGGAGTCCCACTTTCTCTCAGTTTTCTGGGGTTGGGTACAGAGCTGCTGCCTGTCACCTGCTCTAAGCTCGGGTCCAGACCAGAAGCTAAAACCCCTGTAGAAAGTCTTACTGCTTCCTGTATCACTGGCCTCTATTTTTGTAGCAGGTTGATATTGTAATATACAAGGTGTAGCATTGGGTTTCCCTGTTGATTTCTCCTCTCCCACAGCATTATCATCCTAGGTGCACCTTTTGAGATTCTTAGGTTTTAACTTGATGTTCTTATGATAGTTAATCTCTATTATTAGCTTGATTGGATATATCTATATCTATCTATCTCTATCTATCTCTATCTATCTATCTATCTATCTATCTATCTATCTATCTATCTATCTCAAATGTAGACAACCAGGTCTTAGAGACTTGGATGAAAAAAAGGTGAGTACATCTTCTCTCTGTCTTCTCCCTGCAATATATGAACTGGTATGTTTGCCACACTCTTCTTCCCCCCTAAAAAAATGCTATTTTACCATTTGTTTCTCTTAGATATTTAAGCATAGAAACAAGCCAGTCTTGCTGGAATAAGGCCTTTCCATCTCTCTACTCAATTCTGGGCCTCATATAACACTTATAACTCTTTCAGTGTACTAGTCTATGATAGTTTCTTAGATTATATTAGTGAATCTGTGGTTTGGGGAATGGCTAACCATACATTCTATGTATCTGGAGTCAAGTATCTACAACTGATATTTTTTTACTGCTTTTCTCCTGGTTGTACCAGCACTGTGTGCAGTTGGCAGAAAGATCATAGAGATATAGTATCATTTGCATTTCAAGGTATATTCTAGTAGCATTAATTGTTGTTGGGATTAACTTTATTTTTTTTTTTTTACTTATTCTATATACATCATGCTCATTGCCCCCTCCCAGGTCAACCCCTCCCATAATCCTTTCCCCATTTTTCCTTCCCTTCTTCTCTGAGTGAGTAGGGCTCCCCTAGGTATCCCCTCCACCTTGGCATATCAAGACTACAAAACTAAGCTCATCCTCTCCCACTGAGGTCAGAAAAGGCAGCCTAACTAGAAGAAATCACATGTACAGGCAACGCTTTTTGTAATAGCCCTGGCTCCAGTTGTTTGGGACCCACATGAATACCAAGCTACACATCTGCTACATATGTGAGGAGAGACTTAAGTCCAGTTGGCATTAACTTTAATTAGTAACTAAATCATGCTGTGTCATCTCATGTAAAGCTCCCCCTTTCCCTTTCTACTTTATAAGATACACAGCCCAGAGTGAAGCAGTAGAGTTAGTTCTGTTCCCTCTCTTTGGGAGAAGAAAGTTTTCATACAGTTAGAATTCTTTCTTCCTATGAGAATGTACTTATTCTGCCTAAATAGATATCAATATATAGATATTTAGCTTGTTCAAGATTTTTTATTTACATTTCAACTGGTAACTCCTTTCCCAATTTTCCCCTGGAAACCCCTATCCCATTCCCCCTTCCCCTGCTTCTATGAGGATGTTCCTCCACCCACCCACCCACCTACCCACTCCTGCCTCCCTGCCCTTGAATTCCCCACATTTCAGTTTCTAGCATTTAGTTCCCATTAAAGCTTTTAGAAATTCTTTGAGAAGTGTTTGATCCAAAGCTGAGGTAGAAATAACCAACATGTTTCTCAAATAAAATATCTTTTAGTAGCAAAACTAAGAATTTCTGAATGTACATTCATGCATACACACACCCATACACACACACACACATACACACACACACACACAGAGAGAGAGAGAGAGAGAGAGAGAGAGAGAGAGAGAGAGAGAGAAGAGAGTTTGAGAAATGCAGGAGTCAACAAGAGTTCTTATTGTTCAGAGCTGAAATATGTTGATTAACAAATTAGTAGTTGTTTAATCCTAAACAAGCTAAATCCCTCTCCCTCTCCCTCTCCCTCTCCCTCTCCCTCTCCCTCTCCCTCTCCTTCTCCCTCTCCCTCTCTTTCTCTCTTAGTATATCTACTAATATTTATACATGCAACCATCTGTATCTATGTTAAAATGGACCTTGAGCACAGAAATCAATCTAACTGTAATTAATTAACTCCTGGCCCTTTGTAGATTATTGCCCTGCATATCCCTAACTATACTAAGGGTGATAAAGCTGAAATTCATATTGCCATACATTTGCATAATTTTTGACTCTTGTTCACATTTATATCAGTATTAGAATCATTAAGAGTACTCCTGTGGGAAAATAAGTTATTAACTGCAGTACTATCCTATGTACAATTCACATTGCCATTAGTTTTACAGATTCCTCTCATTTTTCCTTAGGTCAGCACATTCTACTCCACATTCTTTAGTGATTTCATACATTTTTAATACAGTTAGCTTGTTTTATTAAAGTCAGGATTCCACCACAAACTCTTAAAGAGGTTTAAATTTTTACAGACATTAAGGTTACTCCCTTGTGCTGTAGCTAGTGTGGATTTGGAGAAATGGATATCTTAAGTCCATCATTAAAGAATATAAATGTTTACATACTCTTAAAATTCTCCAGTGCTGCATCTCTTTAAACCAATTCTGCTCCTTGAATGATACATTTTTTTACCCTTAAATATTATGTTAGCAATAGAGTTAATTTTCAGACATTCTGTAACATGTTGAGAATGTTAAATGAATGAATGTTAAGTTTGCCAAATAATTTCATCATCAATTGATAAAATGATATATTCACTTTCTTGTTTTCCTTTATATGAAGAACTTTATATTAAGTCTTAAAATTAACTGATAAGTGAGCAGAGAAAATGTATCAAAATATTCAACTGAAGTCTATTTATACTTAAACATAGAAAACTTGTTGTGTGCTATATTTTATCTGGCATTTCTAGTTTGGTGTTACATCAAGAGTAGTGAATTTGAGGATAATTATTTTGTTGTTGTTGTTGTTTTCCCTTTTGTTTGTTTTAATTTTCATCAGTTATGAACTGCTCTGGATATGAGAAAGCTGCAATGAAAATCTTACAAAGTATCAAGTCTGAAGAAAATAGAAATACTACAACTCCCTGGGACTTTTATATTTAGGTAAATTTCTTAATGATATCATGCAAAAGAATATTTTTAATTCTGAAGAGGTAGTGTTCATATGCCTCCCAGTATTCTACATCTGCATTTGTATCACAGTTTTCTCAACTGCAAACCTCAATGGAATAAATCAAAACCCTCAGAAATGTACATCCTATTTTTCCCAATTTTGATGGAGTGGGAGTTTCTGTCTTGATTGAGACATTTACTTTAGAAACAGCACATGAACATAAATTCCACAATCAGCACAAAACAACAACAAAATCAAAACTGCTCCATCAAATTTAAGTATAGTTAGTTTTGATAAATGATATTTATATTTGCAAGATTTTTTAAAATAAAGTTTTAAAAATGCATTTAAAATATTTTAAAGTTTAGAAATTGAGATGTACATTATGAGTATTATGCTCCCAAGCGAAGAGCAAGGTCAAAAGAGCAAGGTCAAAAGTGCAAGGTCAAAAGTGCAAGGTCAAAAGATCAAGGTCAAAAGTGCAAGGTCAAAAAAGCAAGGTCAAAAGTGCAAGGTCAAAAAAGCAAGGTCGAAAAATAACATAGATGATGATCTGAAATTTATTATTAAAATGTGCTTATGTATTATGGCCCACACAAGAACAGTCATTGTGTTTTTCCCACAGTTGGCTACCAACAGTTTTCCACTTAGACAGGGCAACCAACTTTGCACCTCTCTTGCAAGCTTGTTTTCAGATTTACACCCTAGTAGCTAATTTGTAAACCTAATCCAAGGTGCCTTTTTATTTGAATAGCTACAAAGAGATAATTTCAAACATTTCTTTTTTCCTTAGTATCTCCCTGGTTCCAAGGTAATTGTTTACCTGTACACATAATTTTACTTTTCATAACTTTAAGCCATTGAAACTTTAGTTCCATTTTATAAAGAATATTTGAGTTAATTAGCCAATGTCCAGTGTCTACTATAAGATGGATGTGTGACTGAAACCATTCAGTCTTAAGTCTTTGTAATTATGTTCATGTCTGCTGAATGTCCACTATTTCTTCACATGTAGGACGAAGTGGAGAATCTGAAAATTAAGTGGCTGACCTGAATTCACATAGTGACTTAGTAACAGTAATAGGACTAATAAATATACTGTCTCTTGGCTATATTTTTATCCAGCAAATATGCAATTACTCGTCTGTCAGCTTTCCTTTTATATTGCTCTCAGCTGATACTCATTAGGTATCAAATTTAGAGAAGTTGTTTCTAAAGTCACAGAGCCAATCAAGCTGTGGAATAATGACTTTATCATACAAGTCATGATTCCTCTTACAGTCCTCTGTCCAGAAGACAATGATCATTAGTATCTCACCATGTTACCGAACAAATTTGTAAATGATCAAAAACACATACATGAGCCCAAATCATGATCCTAAGTAAATTTTCTATTCTATAATCTGTGCCAAACTTTGGGCTTTATGACTTCCTCAAAAATTTTCAATTCATGTGTAATCGTAATTCTGTATCAGTGAGAAACTGATAAAAATGAGCATCTCTTGAACTCATTCCATGGATTATTAATTACTCTGCTCAAAAAGGGATGTACACATTTAAAACAATGTAGCACAATATAACCAGCTGTTATCCGGTGATAAAAACCATTGAAAGGACAACAAGACTTTGTAACCTGAAAGTAAAGTAGCTCATTTAAATAAACACAACCTAGTATTTACAAACTCTTGACCACAAAATGGGTGCTGCTATCCGTTGCTATTCAAAACTTCACAGACTCATGCATCTTGTGCTGCATTTTGCCATTTGTAGAGTGCCAGGAGTTACCTGACACCCATATTATATAAAGCTCTGATAGGCTGAAAATTCTATGCATTTAATAGGCAATTCCTGATGTTTCTGATATGAATTGACAGGTTCAACAGAAATGCTCTAAGGCATTCACATATCAATCAATATGTCATTGTACTACAAAGTCGAACTCCAAAATATCAGCAGTGTAGCTTATAAAAGGCTTGGGATATCACATATGCTGTGGCCTAGAAAAATGGTACAATTCACAGCCACTCAAATATATATGGTGTTCACAAGGTATATTATAATTCATAGATCAGTTATTCCTTATCATGAGATGAAAGGAGTAAAGTTAATGTTTTGCATTTTAATATTTTTGTAACAAGAACATTTGGAGAAAATAGATACCATAAGATAAGCATTTTCTTTTAATCCCTTAGTCACTCATCAGATTATAGAAATATTAAAATACATTTGTATTTAGTATTCAAAAACAGATTAGATAAGTTCTAATAAAGCCTTGATGTTTTTCATACCTAATCCATTTTAAATTAACTTATCATAGGGTACGTAATAAAAAATCTAAGTTAATGTTTTTACTTTATTTATTTATTTACATACGATTTTATTGTACCTCTTTCTTGTTACTCCCTCTCAGCCTCTTCCCCAGCCTCCCTCTTCTTCTCCTCTAAGAGGGTGAGGCTCCTGTGTATGCCACCTCTCCACTCGGGCTCATCAGGTCTTTGCCAGATTGGATGTATTCTCTCCTACTGAGGTCAGACAAGGCAGTCATGACGCCTAAGCTGCCTGTATGATACACAGGTACTGGGACTTGTATATGCCCTCTGGTTGGTGGATCAGTCTCTGAGAGCTCCCAGGGATTTTGATTTGCTGGGTCCGTTGATCTTCCTGTGGAGGTGTCATCTACTTCGGGTCCTTCCCCAAACTTTTCCATAAGTGTCCCCAACCCCTCCATCTAATGTTTGACTGTGGATATCTGCATCAGTTTCAGTCTGCTGCTGGGTGGAGTCTCTCAGAGGACAGTTATGCTAGATTGTGTATTAGGTCTTATTAGTAACAAGAGACCTAATCTTAAATTAATAATTGAAGAAAAAAAGGGTTTTAAAAGATTGATAGATACTGGGGCTAATTAACAATTATTAGAGGACAAGATTGCCTTCAGCTTGGCTTTATTTGATACTTCACTCAGCTAAAAAGAGTTGGTTATTCAATTAATTCAAAAACCCTAGCCGCCGGGCGGTGGTGGCGCACGCCTGTAATCCCAGCACTTGGGAGGCAGAGGCAGGCGGATTTCTGAGTTCAAGGCCAGCCTGGTCTACAGAGTGAGTTCCAAGACAGCCAGGGCTACACAGAGAAAGTTCAAATTTAAGATTTATAAGACTAATGGGACACTACAGCCTGACTTGCCTACTCCAGCTGCCATTCAAATAAATGCATATAAAAAATTATTATAGATTTAAAAGAGTGTTCTATACAGTTCCTTTACCTCCTGGTAAAGGTGAGAGGTTTACATTAAGTAAAATTGCTTGTGAGTTTTGAGAGCCCATGAAGCCATTCATTAAGAAGGCTTGCCTCAAAGAATAATTAATGGCCTTAAAAAATTTGTTGTTACTTTAATACAAAAGGTTAAAGTGTTTAAATCTCTCAATATATATTATTCATTGTATATTTTATTGGCTGATCTCTCTAAAGGAGTTTTCCACAAGACTTTGCTCTAATACAACGAGCTTTAAGATTTTAGAGTACTTGTTGCTCCAGAAAAGTGATTATCAAAAGTTGTTAACAGAGATTAATTGGCTAAAACCTCACTTTCAGCTTGACAGACCAAAAGAAATGGTCAAATAAAAGGACATCTTGACCAGACAATGAAAAGGTCCAGATTCTATTTTATTAAAAGCCAGGGGAGCGGTCTGTGTGTTTCCACAGGAAGAAGACAATCCGTTTTGGCTACCAGAGAGACAACTCGCGATACTGGAAAGTGACACCCAGACAGACCCTCCAGGCTTTGATGATAGCCCTTGTACTGATCCAAGGGATACAGGTTCCTAGTATTTTTGTTTATTTTATCAAATTCCACCTTTAAGAATTGTACCAATAAAACCTGCTGGATGTCCCAGTGTTGGAATTCTAAAGATTCACTCGCATTATGGTTGCCAGAGTCACGCGATGGGTTCCCATCCCCGTGGAGACTCATTCCACTTTGTCATTATTTAGACAAAAAAGAGATTTGGTATAACTGCAGCCATAGTGACGATGATATTAATTAGTGTCGTTACCGCCACTGCCACTGAGATTGCTATGTCAACTTCTGTTCAGGTGGGCACTACCCCCAATTGTCAGCCACGGTGGCAGAGACTGTTAACCTTCAAACCTCCGCCAGTACCCTACTAAAAGGCGGGCTAATCATCCTTAATCAACGCCTTGATTTAGTGAGAGAGAGATTAGATATCCTCTTTCAACTAGCCCAATTGAGATGTGAGAGAAAACTGGGTACATTTTACATCACCAGTGTACAGTATAAAAACTTTACTCGTGTAACTAATCTGTCCAGAAAATTGTTTCAGTATCTTACAGGAAACTGCTCAGAAAACTTCAGTGAGACACTCAGAAAATTGAGAGCAGCTGTGGTGAACATCAACTCGACGCACGTGGATCTGTCCCTGACTGAGGGACTGTCCTCCTTTCCTTTTCTTCCCTTTTTTAAGTGGGTGGGAGTAGGCCGGTTTGGTATATCCTAAGTTGTGGTTTAGTATTCATCCTTTGATTGGTTTGCGAACTCATAGCTCAACAGAATCTTGGCAAGGCTATTATTGGCCAGGCGTTTGTGACCAAAGTACTAGGGGCTTTCCCTGCAGTGTAGCTTTCACTGCTTCGAAAATGAGCAGTCCTCCCCCCACGAGTAGTGGTGCTAAATGTTAGGCCATCAGCGTTGCACCCCAGAACATTTGCCCTTTACACTGGGTCAGTGAGGAGTCTTGGCCTGGCTGATTCTTGTCTGTATAGCTGTGGTACCTGAATTTTGAGACAAACAGCCCTTGCACCCCTAGGAGATGACTCCATTGCACAGGGATGGGTGTTTGCATCTCTTTCTGTTCCCCTTAGCCCTTGCACCCAGAGGACTTGTGTTTCCATTGCACCTGGTAGGGTAAGGGAGACGGTTTTAAACTGTTGGTTCTTTGATCGCTTATTCCCCCAAGATGGAATTTGCTTGATCAGGCCTTAGGTTTGAGTCATAACTGGTACCATGCTAGACAGGCTAAGGGCAGTCAGTTAGATAACTCCATCCTTTTGTCTCCAGGCCGGCTGTCAATTGATCCCAACGACGGGAATAAGCTGATCTCATATGCCAGAGGTATACCACGAATGGTGATATTACCCGGTGACAGGCATTACGAGTGGCCACAACCTGGAGCGCACATTCTGAGAATGCCAGGTGTGGGTGCGCGACCCTCGTAGCCTAGCCAGAGAGCTCACCATTCTTTGGTGCTGGCTGTGAAGAAATGTCAGTCAGCCTAGACACGGGACATTGGCCAGTGCCTGTTTGACAAATCTAAAAGGAAATAGCCAGTAGACAGATTCCTCAGCCGCTGCACCCTAGGGCTTCTGGTAAAGACACCCTGTAAAGCCTCAAACATTTCTGTACACAGTCCCTGCCCACTAAGGTGTTCGTTCCACGGATAGAAGGTCTGGTAAGTCAATAACGGAGTGGACGGATAAGTCTCGGCCACCTAAGACAGGGCAGCCTCGGGTGGGGAGGCTGACCCCGTGACGGGTAAGAGTTTGAGCACCGCCCTCTAAAGAGACTCAGACCCGCCGTGAGACCCCCCAAAATTGGGAGTTACGAAACCTTCCCAGGGACCTCTGCCACCCTCTATATTTAAACAAAAAGGGGCAGATGTTGGGAGCCGCCACGAGAGCTGACAAAGTCCGCCATCGCTAGGTGGCGCTGTCGCCCGTAATTCTTCCTAGTACCAAGTAAACTGCGCATGTGCCATGGTAAGCCCGCCAAAGCTAAGCCCATCCCACGGCGTTTGGCGCGCTACGAGTAAGCAGCCAATCAGGGGGTGAATACCCCGCTCTGGGGTATATAGGCAGTGCTTTCCCACGCCTTCTCGTCTTCTACCACCATTTTGGTTTAGAGAAATAAACGTGTTTCTACGGAAGGATTCTGGTGTGTATGTGTGTGTGCGTGTGTGTATGGTTTCGCCGGCGAGACCATTACGCGCGCGCCCCGCACAGTTATACAAGTCTACATTCTTTCAAGCAATGGAGGAGTGTTCCCCTTCATTTTCAGCATATTCTGTCCTTTGAATTATAGCCATTCTGATTGGTATAAGGGAAGAAGATGAGGAGGAGGGTGACTCTATAGGAACACCAGCAATCTCAAATAACCTGGATCTCCACAACTCTTGGGATCTCTCAGACACTGATCCACCAAACAGGCAGCATACATCAGCTGATATGAGGCCACCAACATGTATATAGCAGAGGATTACCAGGTCTGGACTCAGTCAGAGAAGATGCATCTAACCCTCCAGAGACTTGGAGCCCCAGGGAGTGGGGAGATCTGGCCAGGTGCATTCTCTTGGAAATTGGGGGAGGAGGTATGGGATATGGAACAGTCAGAGGGTGGACTGGGAGAGGGATAAAGTCTAGACTAAAGATTTTTTTAAAAAGTGGAATCTCAGAGCCGTTTTGATTTGTATTTTGCTAATGGTTAAGGATGGTGAGAATTTCTTTAAATGTTTCTCAGCCATTTGAGATTCCTCTATTGAGAATTCTATGTTTAGTTTTGTATCCCATTTTTTTATTTAGGTTATTTGGTTTGCTAGAGTTTTACTTCTTGTGTTCTTTATATATTTTGGATATTAGCCCTCTATCAGATGTAAAGTTAGGGAAGATTTTTTTTCCCAATCTGTAGGCTGCCATATTTTCTTATTGACAGTGTTCTTTGTTTTACAGAAGCTTTCCAGTTTCATCAGGTCCATTTATTAATTGTTAATTTTAGTCTCTGAGCTGTTGGTGTTCTGTTCAGAAAATTTTCTCCTGTACCAATATTTTCAAGGCTATACCCATTATCTCTTCTATTGCATTTAGTGTTTTCGATTTTATATTTAGGTCCTTGAATCACTTGGACTTGAGTTTTGTGTAGGATGATAAATATGGATCTATTTACATTCTTCTACATGCAGGCATCCACTTAGACCAGCTCAATTTATTGAAGATGCTTTCTTTTTATCCCCATTGTATGGTTTTGGCTTCATTGTCAGAAATCAAGTATCCACAGGTCAGTGGATTAATTTCTGGATCTTCAACTTGATTCCATTGATCAACCTGTCTGTTTCTGTACTGATACCATGCAGGTTTTATCACTATGATCTATAGTACAGCTTGAGGTCAGGAATAATGATTCACCCAGAGGTTCTTTTATTGTTCGAATTTTTTTTTTTTTGTTATCCTAGATTTTTTTTCTTTCTCCATATAAATTTGAGAATTGCTCTTTCAAGGCCTTTAAAAAATCATGTTTGAATTTTGATGGAATTGCATTAAAACTGTAGATTGCTTTTGACAAGATAGCCATTTTCACTATGTTAATCCTACCTATCCATGAACATGGGAGATCTTTCCATCTTCTGATACCTTCTTTGATTTCTTTCTTCAAGGACTTGAAGTTCTTGTCATACAGATCTTTCACTTGCTTTATTAGTTACTTGCTTTATTAGTT
>NW_021604618.1:12155889-12191197 GCF_004785775.1 Grammomys surdaster | reverse complement strand
TCATACAGATCTTTCACTTGCTTTATTAGTTACTTGCTTTATTAGTTCACTTGCTTTATTAGTTTATTAGTCTCTCTCTCTCTCTCTCTCTCTCTCTCTCTCTCTCTTTCTTTCTCTCTCTCTCTTTCTGCATATTAACAAAAAACTAAAAAGGGTGAGTTAGCTGAATCTTATCAAAATGATATAGTTTTTCTCTATAAGAAAACTTGCTATAAATAAAAATGGAATAAAATGCAAATCATATATCTGACAAAGTTATTATAGAAGAAAATATCATGTACATGAAAATCTCCATAATCACAGTATAAACAATTTAATTAGTGAAGAGAATATCTGACAAGCATTTCAGTGAAGAGGTTGTGCAAAAAAAAACAAATAAAGATATAAAAGCAGTTCAATATACTATCTCATTAGAAAATATGAAATTTAGAGCCATGATGTCATAATATTGCACACTTATCAGAAAGGTACTACTGTTACTACTACTATTAATTCTAAAATAAATACTATTGCTACTAATAATAATCACAGTAACTGTTGAGTCTAAATCACATGTTGCTTGAGAGAATGTGAAATGGAGCACCCATTCCAAAAATGTATTCAAAAGTTTCTCAGAAAACTAAACAGTTAGATATCAGAAAGCCCAACAATGATACTATAGTGTATTTGCCTTAGATAAGAGAAAACTTGAACTACACAAGTTTGTTTGTGATGGCTTTGTTCATAATATCCCCAAAACAAAAATGACCTAGAAGACTTTAAATGAGTGAATCGCTAAACCAACTTTGGTAAATCCATACAATGGAATTCCATTTAGCCACCAAAAGCAACAGACTGTTGTGTTGATATCACAATAGCCTTAACAGATTTCAAGGCATTTGTAGTAAGTTGGGGTAAGGATGATCACAGTGCATATACAAGCAATCCGTGTTTCTATTTGGAAAAAAAGAAAACAAACAAACATCTGTATTTCCACAGGCAAAGAAAGATGCACAGCCCAAGTTTTATGCAAATCATCCCATGCAAATTATTATATCAGTACAATTCCAGTTATATTAAATTAATTAAATGGAAACATTATAAACAAACAAGGATTTTGGTGACTAGAGCTTAAGGTTGGCAGAAAGAGAAGATAATCAGCTATAGTTCTAACAAGTAACTATGTATTTCTGTCACAATGAAACATCTTTATTTGTTAGTACTCATCTGTACTGGGCACTGGTCATAAAAGTGTATTCATATCACAAAATTTGCATAAAATGACTTGAACAGACAAAAGTTCAAATGAGTACCTGAAAATCTAATAGAAATTGGATCTGTTGTATAGATTTCATCCTACCGGTATCCGTGCGATACTGTAACTGAGGATGCTAACATCATGGAAAGCAGTATGAAGCACATGCTATTTCTTCAACTCCCATTGAAACTACATTTATCTCAAAACAAGAAATTTATTTGAAAAAAACTTCAAGGTTGAATTTTGTAATCTTAAATACCTAGAATAGAATATTAAAGTATTCATGCATGTAATTTAGGAGATGATAAGAAATGACATTGTTTTTTCTGAAGATAAAATAAATTTTAGTGAAATTGTGTGATGTAACACCCAAAACTCATATATTTCAATTGCCTCAATGCAATCAATATAATTGTCTTTGAAAATACAAAGTAGCCATTCCTGTGCTGCAAAATTTCCCTTTAGACCAGGTTCTTTCCTATGAACTGTACAGGTTGTAACCATAAGTTATGCTTTGTATTGGTTCTGTGTCCAACAAACAAGCCACAAACTGAACAGCTTTGGAAAAAAGCATGTCTTATCTATACTTTCTGCAAGGTAAGAATTGGAGCTCAGTTTTGTGGAATTCTCTGCTTTGAGTCTCCCACAAGACTACAAGGAAAGTGTCAGTTAGCATTGTCTCTAACCTCAACTTGTAGAAAATGTGCTTCTTCTGTCATTTCTATGGTTTCTTGAAAAAATCCAGTTCCGTGAAAGCTCTTTGACTGACAGTCTAGGTTTCTCCTCCTTGGTTACTAGCAAGGAGCAATCCTTTATTCCTTGCTATGCAATCATTTGTAACATACCAAAATGGCTGAGAAGAGGGAAAACAAGCAAAAAGTGGTACTTTGTAATGTGGGTTGTAATCTCTTTCCTTCAATGTTGCTGTACTTTTTCTATTGATAAAAGTTATTATTCAAATGGAGTCTATTACACAGAATTCTAATTAACAAGAGATGGGCATTTTGGGGGGTCAAAGTAAATCCAGTTTATCACCATGGTCTGCTTGTTACTCACTATGTATTTGATCAGATGTTGTTATAATGCTGAACTCTTTTCATCTGGTAGGGTACAGTCCACCTGTAACTAACTGGAAAGAATCTTGAAAGTCATCAGAGGTGAGACCCTGGCAAGGAGTTTGCTTTCACTGGTGAGCAACTAGTAAACCCATAGTGTGTTTAGCTTCAGTCCTAGATAGTTAAATTGCATCAGGCTGGTTTTGAGTAAAGTCAATAAAGTGTGACTGTTTCAGAATAGCATTTTTAAGTATTTATTGAAAACCTCTTTTTACTATTATCACATTATGTCCATCATTGTACTCACAGACACACACACACACACACAAACACACACAAAAATGGAATCTTAAATGATGATATCATGATCCTGATGTCTTAAATAGTAGAAACCAAGGGCAGATGCAAAGTTTGTTTTCCTGGCCATTATGAGTGGTGTTTTTTTTTCCTTCCAGTTTGCATGCTTACGTGTGTGTGTGTGTGTGTGTGTGTGTGTGTGTTTACATGTATGTGTGGGCATGAACATGAGTGGGCATTCATGGAGGATTAAGATTGAAGTTTAAAATAATCTTTCATTGTTCCCCAGTCATCTTCAGTCATTATCCCACTGTTTTCTGGGAGGCAGGATCAATCAATCAAACCTCAAGCTCATCTATTTGGCTCATTTGTCTTTCTAGCTTCCTCTTGGGAAGCACTTAATAACCTTCTGAAGCTGACATTTCCCTCAGTAGCACAGCATCTACCTTGTATGTACATGTATTGGCGGACCTGAACTCCAGGCCTCATGTTTGAGCTGAGAGCAAGTCAACCACCTAACTTTCTTTCCAATTTCTCCATGTTCCATTTTGTCTTCGACTGGATCAGACTTGGTTGGGAGGCAGACATTTACCCCCACAGGCAAATATGCCAAAGTTCTGTTTTGGCTCCTCTCTTCCAGAGCCTCGGCATAAATGCAGTGTTGCTCCTTTGCAGTCTGCTGTCCCCTGCTGGTCATAATTGTAATTACAGCCAAGCTTACAGTCAGAAGAAATCTCGAGGAGAGGCAGAAGTTTGAAATGACATAAAACACCATCTTACAAGTCTATAAATAAAGTATTTACAGATAAAGTTCACAAGCAAAAACCAAACCAAAAAATCAAAAACAAAAAAAACCAAACCAAACCAACCAAACAAACAAACAGCAACAAAAACCCACGTTAAGTGGAAAAGAGAGAATGAGGGAAAGAGAAAGAGATAGAGTGGGACAGAAATGCACTTTGTACTTTGAGTCAATGATGGTATAGGCAAGTGATTATGTATTCCTCAGGCCTGCCGAGAAGAAAATTCATCCAGAAATGATGGGGGTACCTTAACAGGATGATGGTGAGCCTTAAAGGTATTGGATACATGAAATTAACCTTTCTCTCCTAGTTTAAGAGGGAATATGATTTTTAAAAAAGTGTCCTGCAATGTATGAAAACTGATCTTTTCTCTTACGATATGAGCACAACCAATACAACCCAGTTATAATAGCTTTAAGTGCAAACAAACCAATAAGATGAACTTGAATTAGATTCAGATGAGACATCTATAATGCAAGACTTTGTTTATCACCGTTAAACAGTCAAGGACATTGAAGTTTAGAGAAGTTCAGACTTACTTTTAAGTGTATGTAGTTAAAGCATGGCAAATATCCAGGACTTTGGAACCTATACTCAACACTTTTTTCTTTGTACCTCGACTGCTTGTAGTACCTACTTTTTTATCTTAAAGTGTATCCTAACCTTCTTGTTATTTTACTAGGTGGTCTACTAGATTTCTTTGGCTTTTCTGGCCTTCACTGACTTTTTGTAAGTACTTAGCCTTTAGACTACAATGATTCCGAGGTAAACTGTACTTACAAGTGCTATATACTCTTATAATGTTTGAAACCATTTTGGACAGGAATCACATACAGAAATGTTAATGAACCATCAAACACCTATAGCCTTGATAGCCTAGAAGGGTTGGGAAACCTGAGAATTGATTGATTACCTAGTCATCTATTCCTAGTCAAATTTCCCCTACAATGCCATAATTTTATCACAGGGATATTTAAAAAGATGATTCCTAAGCCTACCAGTAAGTCATCAAATTAGAGCAGAGGCAGTAAGCATTGCTTGAAGGCATGGAATGATAGCATACTCATAGAAGTAGCAAAGGGCAGTTTGGAAGGGAGGACCTGAGCTACTTCCTCATTGTTTTTCCATTCTGTCTGCAGTTCATTGTGTTCTTGAAAGTGTTACTTTTGCAGTGCCTAATGAATGATACATCAAGGCTTGCCATGAAACTGTAGGGAGAAACTCTATGGTATGACTCATGAGCCATGCTGAATTACAGATCTTTTCTCATTAGTCTGATTAAAAACCTAAGCTCATTATGGCTCAGGAAGTGATTTGGTTTCAATGCCTGTTGGTTATGTTCCTTTTCTTATTTTCCAGGAGCACATATTTTGGCTAAGAAATCATTTTCTATTTTAAAAGGTTCTAAATTTCAACTCTTAAATGTGTGTTCATTATCATATCATTCAAACCTGAAAATGTTTTTTTTTTGTACTTTTAAGAACTACTTTAAAAAAAAAAACCAAAGTGATTTGGATTTTTTTTCTTATGTGATATTTTGTTTCACAGATGAGAATCTTCCAGGCAGTATTTTGGCATGTTTCATTTTCTGTTTTTTTTTTTTTTTGGTGGAAAAAGGCAGACCTCTTAATTGTCAAAAGAGGATATTGACTTTGAAATTAGACTTAAGACAGAGCTATAATTTCAACTAGGTTTTGTCATTTAAACTATAAAATTCTAAATCTTTGAATGAAATAATTAGCAGTGATGGGATAGGTCTATCAATGAAGACTGAATAAACTAATATACCGAAAGCATGTGGAAAACTAGAGGTCCAAATGTTTGTATCTCTTACTTCATCTACAAATATGGAAACATGCAGATTTTGCATTTAAGACCAAACTAAGCATTCTGTAATTACAGAGGATAGTGAAGAGATTAAAAAAAAATGTTCTGTCTCTGATATGAGGACTTGGGACAAATTGGCATGACTATTGGAATAAATACATAATTTTAAATATGCACCAATAGGTAACTGGAACTCCTGTGATTTTTCTAAATTTCTGTGACACAAACCCAGCAAGTAAAGATTGGTATACACATGAAGCAGTTCACAAAATGTTTAGTTTCCCAGGCTCAGTGTTTTCTGCATTACATCTCAGTGAAAGGCTTCTTAGAGCTAGCCAACTATTCTTTAGCCAAAAGTGGAATAATTCTGGTGATAGCCATGAAGCTATGTCCTATATCTGTATAACTGAGACTATTTAATTAATAAGCTGGAGACCATGAGTCTTCATCTGGCATATAAATATGTTTCTGGCCAACTGTGAACATGTGGTATGCAATAAACAGTTGGATTGTCTTTCAAGGAGACATTTGTGACTATTTGTACAATGGCTTTTCGGTATCAAAAATGGAAGGACATGTTAGTTACCTGATGTTTCTACAAAGAATAAGGTTGTGTGACTTATAGTATGTGGGATAATATCTCCTAAAACACTAGCTACACAGTCAGTCCTATAGCACTACTGTAAGGGATCCAGGCTAATAAAAATCTTACTTTCCATAAATATTCAAAAGATGTCAAAAATATTTGTCTGGATAGTATCTATGGAAATAGTCAAAGGCATGTGATCTCAAGTAGTCATGGCTATTGGATTGGTGAAGGTACAGCTATTCATTATTTTCGTTAAGGATTGATGAAGAGAATACACATCTCTGAGGTACAAATGTTTAGATTTTTCCAATTGCTTTTAGTGTTTTACTTCACTTTGATATTCATTCTATCATCTCAGATTCCAGTTGACTACAGTGAGATAGCTTAGGACTCTAGGGAGCTTTGTGGGGCTTTGTAGGCCTTTGCTACCTGTTGCTTCTAATGTCTTAATATTTTGACTCAAATCAAGGCATCCTATCAACATTAAAATACTGGACTTCATCCATTTGCTCTTGTTACAGTATATAACACTAGATAATCCATAAGAAAGTTTATTAGATCTTTATTTGAACTTATACTTCTAGGATAGAAAGTTCAAAACTGCTAAGAACCATGAGCTTTAACTCAGAAAAGATATGGAAGGGGAAGTAACCTGGGTGTGATGTAAAATAAAAGCAATAAGCTTGCTGAAATGCTGCTTGCTTAATTAATTGTCTTAAATAATTAATTAGTCATTATATTGATTAATCCAATAAATCATAGAGCAATCCATGAGATTAATCATATCCCATACAATGAGAACTTAGCTCTGTAAAATAGAATGAATGAATTCATAAGGAGAGGACCCACACTACTCTACAAATTTCAAGTTTCCACACTCCAACACTGACACAACTGAGACTACCAAGACACAAATTCCTGGACACACTCAAAACAGTATATTTAACTTCCTTAATAAACTATTAATTTGTTTTCTTTTAGGATGTGTCTTTTAACATATATATTATTACTTCATTTTGTGTGTCATTGACATGATACATAAGTCTTCCAAACTCAAGGGGGAAAATAGATATTTATAGCATGGGAAAGATTTCTGAATTTCTTTGTTATGGCTTGTTTAAATTTCAGAGCATTCATGAGAGGTAACAGGAGAGGAGGTTACAGGGTCTATAGAAGAAAACATCTTAGAAACCATCCACATATATTTCTATCATTTTCATGTCATAGCTGTTTGATTAGTGTTCTCTATCTTTCTGTTTTTGTAACTCTTAATATTTACACAGATTTATTGCACTCTAATGCTATATATTCTTTAAAATCAATGTTTTGTCAACAGCTACTTCAGAACTCGGAGCCTTATCCCTTTAAAATTCTACTCATCTAACAGAAAATATATTGTTAGCTTTTCAAAAAATATTATACTTTCTTCATGAAAGTTATTTTTAAAACAAAACAAAGCAGAAGAGTTTAATGAAATTTTCAGGTCTGTTTGCCAAGTTACTCTAAGACATAGACGTATTTATCTTAGTATGAGGACTCTTCTGTGCTGTTAGTGAAAGTTTAGACTGGACAACTTTTACAAAAGGACATTGAAAACAATTCGTTATCATTTAAAAAGACATAATTCTTATTACCAAAAAGCATTGATCAAATGTATGTAAATACTGAAAGAGTGCACAAACCCAGGCTTGAAGAGATAAAACAGTAAAGCAAATAGCTCATCAGTTCAATGTAACATTCTACACTCATGTCAAACACATGCAATTGATTTATATATAGTTATTAAAATGATTGTGTATGAAATAAAATAGAAAAAGGAAATCTGCATATAGTATATTCTCAGTCACCCAAAACCTATGCCTTTGTGCACTGTGAAAAAATAGGTATGAAAAAGACATGATTCTACATGGAAATAGTTCGTATTTTATGAGAGTGAATTTTGTAAGATATTTTAATCTTTATATTATTTTTAGAAAGGCAAAAATTTAATAATGACTTTGATGTCAATTAAGTATAACATGTAATTTAACAAACATTTGACTTCGGAAGAACACATTTAAAAATCACAGCGAGACAAGATGACATAGTTGGCAAGAATTTCCTCAATATTAAATAGGATTACAAGTTGTATGTTAAGAATTAAGATGGTAGCCAGTGACACACTACTTTTGAAATAAATTTCTAGCTCAACTATCTGTAGTAGGAGAGGCAGATATAGTTTAAGTAGTTATATGATTAAAATATGAATTTTAACTTTTGAACATGTACTTATCAAATACATCAGTAAACAGGCCTAGTTACTTGGTGGGAGGAGGTTATTTTTATAGTGAATCCTTTTGACTTCTTGTCAGGGTATATGGCTCAAGATGGCTGCAAAGATAATAGCCACTTTCAGCTCAGAGTCAGCTCAGATTCGGATCCCAACAAAAATACAAAGCACAAAGAATACTGATCACGAATAAACCCTAACAAGTATTTTAATATCTCCATAGTTCAAAACAATAATGCCCAAGTAGATATAACTTTTATATTGGCACCTTCCTTGTTGTTTATTCTTACTCCTTCATTCAAAACTGTGCAGTCTTTCCTCCAAGAATCTCTAGGTTGACATGTTGCTGTAGTTTCTACGTACAGTCAGTAATTTCTCCCTCATGTGTCCTCTCAAAAGTCATACGTTCTAGGTTAAAAATATGGACATTCTCCCCAAACATATAACCATTTATCATTTTAAAAATTCAGAGAAGTGAAGAATATAGCTGAAACACAAAGAGGTTTTGATATTGATGAGGGCATCTTAGGTTGAGGGAACGTAAGAAGTATACCATTATATACTCTGAAAATGAACAACAGCAACAAAAAAACCAGTCAGAATGCTCAGCTAAAATGTAGAAAATCAAAATTCATAGCAAACGGCAGGATACTTTCTCTTTAATCTGCCACATGCCTTCCATTCCTGTCTTGAGCTGCACACCAGCTATCTGGCAGGCAATACTTTTACTCATAAAGAACAGGTGCAGTGGCTCATCCCACAAGGAGAGCAGAGATTAATGAACTGTGCTTGTAAATGCTAGGAATATGAGAGGCAATAGTCAGCCTTATAATAATACATTAATTAACACCAGTATGATCCATTAACAGACCCTCTGTAGCACACTCAGATTCATTCTTTTAAGTTATGTGCAGCAGCTGTATAACTGTATCAACAAGCATTGTTTTCTGTTGCAAGCTAACAATCCCAGAGCCATAAAAAACACAAGTCACATTGGAGAACTTGGCTAATAGAAGGCTGTCAATGAAGACAGAACATAAAAACATTATAAGTGTAAAGAAAGTGTAAGTAATTATCTACAACATGTTTCATAGCAGTCTTTCTGGTATTCCAGCATATCAATATTTTATGGCAACTTTCACAGGCACTTTATTTTATTTATTTATTTATTTATTTATTTATTTATTTATTTATTTATTTGTTTTTCGAGACAGGGTTTCTCTGTGTAGCCCTGGCTGTCCTGGAACTCACTCTGTGGACCAGGCTGACCTTGAACTCAGAAATCCGCCTGCCTCTGCCTCCCAAGTGCTGGGATTAAAGGCGTGAGCCGCCACTGCCCGCCTCACAGGCACCTTTAATGTTTCATAGCTTCCTTATTTAAACCATATAGGCCTAGTGTAAAACAAATTCCTGCAATTTATTTCTCATTTTTCAAAGGCCAGGTCTAGTTCTATCAATTACCCAAATATTTTTCCATATTGAGTAGGTCACCTTTATTATTCTTTCTATTGGTTTATTCTTATCCTTGTATTTCTTGTAGTCTTTAAATAGCTGATTAAATGTCTATAAAAATTTCACTGGAACAATTCATGGAGGTTGAGGATGTGCAATTCTTATTTTTGTAACTCTTGAGTCTAACACAGTCATTGATATCTAAAAAAATCCTCAAGATCATATTTGTGTCACGAATAAATTGAAAACCAAGTAGGAAATTGTACATAAATTAAAATGTTTTATATGAGTCTGTATTGTTTTATATCCTTGAAAGCCACAATCCACAAAAATAATAAAGTAATATTTCCAGAAATATTATCTCTTACAATACATGAGTCAGAAAATTAGTGTCTACCAGGAAAACTATAACTATAGCCTTTTCCACACAGTCAGGCAAAAAACATTCATTCCATTTTGTTTACTGTGACAAATTGTTGTGACTATGTGATGGGTAAAATTTCTGCTAAATGTCATGATTAATCAGTAAGACAGGGCCAGATGTTAGAAAATAAATTTGCTGTCTCAGCAGATTTCCCAGTGCTTCATGCTTTTAAATATTCTATTCCCTTTCCATGGATCATCCAGTCTATTATTTATCTAGTTATCCAGTCTATTATTTATCTAGGTATTTCCTGGCCTGATTGGTTTAAAGTGTTTTTAAAATAGATCATCAATGAAACGTTTCCCCTATATTCAACCATCTTGAATATTAATTATTTAGGACTTTTCTCCCTGATGTAGTGATGTTTACAAAGTTATTTGATTAGAAAGAGGAATTATTTACAAAATTTATTTTATTAGAGACAAAGAGTGTGTGTGTGTGTGTGTGTGTGTGTGTGTGTATACATATCAGCAATTACTTGCACAGTCTAAACTAAGGCTTCAGATAGCTTGGAGCTGGGGTTACAGGTAGATGTGAATATGGGTGTTGGTAACCAAACTCGGGTCCTCTGGAAGTCAGCAATTGCTTTTAACTCATCTCTCTAGCCCCCCCAACACTATTTTTATATATTTCAAATTATACTTATGTGGTGGGTATATGTAGATATTCATGAGTGCCAAGTGTTACAGAGGACAGAAAGTCTGTAGAAGCCACAGTTACAAGTATTAGGAACAACCTTACAAGGGAACTGGGAACCTAAATAAGGTATTTAAAAATATTCAAATAAACTGCTGAACCAGAAGGTCATCCAGCCCTTCTATTCACTTTTTGAAAATTGGGATTTTCTTTTATGTTGTTTCCTATAACTTTTATCTGGTTCTTTCCTTCCTTTTACCTTCTTGTTTATAAATAGATAGAAAGATAGATATCTATAGATATAGATATACTGTTTTAATCTCCATCCACGTGTGTGTGTGTGTGTGTGTGTGTGTGTGTGTGTGTACAAGCAAGTAAAGGCCAGAAGGCATTTTCAGATTTGTCTCTAAGTCTCCCTCCATTTTATTTTTCTGTGTCAAGGACTCCTACTGAACCAGGAGCTCATTCATTCAGCAAAGCTGACTGGTCACTAGACCCTAGAGATTTATGATGTCTATTCTTCCCAGTGCTAGAGTTATAGATGTATGCCTTCTTACCTGACATTTAACAGGGTTCTGACAATCTGGACTCAGACCTTCTTGTTTAAGCAGCAAACAATTGAGTAAATGATTCATCTGCCTAGTTATGCTCATTTTTTCTGTTTATTTGCCCCTCCAGAGCAGCTAACATGGAGTGGATCTTTTGTAAATACTCAATGAATCAAAACGAGTAATTTTTTAACATATACATTGGCTTTTGGTTATGACCATTTTTTAGTTTCCATGGTGATCTTTTAGTGAAAGTATTTTCTAGTCAGTAATAGTAAATTTAGTTTTAATACACAACACAACTGGGTACATAAGAAAGTCTTCTGTTGTTTCGCTTGGACTCCAATGCTACAACTTCTACATGTCACCCTTGCATTTGAGCTCTCCAATGTTCCCATTGTCTTGTGTCAACTTTTCCTGGGGAGATGTGAACAAGCATCACTCACTCCAGATAGGGAATTGACAGCAGGTTAAAGGAATAAATTCGCTGCAATATAACTCTGTGAATTAATGTACTTATTTAGATTACTTACAGAAGTATTAGTTATAGTTAGTTATTAGTTAGTTATAGAAGCCTGGCTGACTCAGACACAGATGCATCACTCAAAAGCCCACCCCAGCATGAGTGTTGACTCATGAAAGTGCTGTATCACTGAATCTTCCTGTGCAACTTGTAGCTGGCCCAACAGGTCAGACTATTTCCTTTCCCCATCAATTGTTTACTGCCTCTATAATCTTGAGGAGAATCCTTGTGCTAAAATTGTAATTTTAATCTTGTAAATGTTAGCTCTCTAGAACTCAGAGGTTTATTTACTTTCTGAATCTGAATCTAATGATCCTCTCTTTTACCTCCTCCTAGGAAGTAATATCTCAGTCCAGAGAAAATTATATATATATAACCCTTCTCTCTGGCCCTTAAATTCTTTCTGTTCCCTCTTCCTTGATGTTCCCTAAGCCTTGGAGGAGATGATTCAGTTGCCCATCTAAAGATATGCTTTGCGTCACGAAGTCATATCAGCAGTCACTTGTTATCAGGAATAGCAGTGGTTGATTCTCTGTAGCACACCATCTATTATAAAATGGAAATGTATTTCAATGTCTGTCTGAGGCTGACAGAGAGTCACCTGTGGACATAAGCACAAATATTTAGAAAGCATATGCATTGCATTTCTTTAACAAACCTTAACAATTGCAATTGCCTTCTTACTTCTACCTGTAACATCTTAAAGTCACAGGCTCTGTTCTGGCTAATAGGACTATATGTGAGTTCTCTTCTGTGGGATTGGCTTTAAATACAACGAAAATCGTGGCTTGCTTCACTCTTAATAGCTGTGTCACTTCTGCAAATTAGGTGCATCTTTCTTGAAGTGTTGATACTGTAGCACAAAAGGTAAATTTCACTTCCAGCACCATAACATAGTTCCAGAACTTCCAACCAGCAAGAGAGGAGGTTCCACCCCAGCTTGTTTTCCCCAAATCCAGTAACCAAATTAAATAGTAATTTTAGCAATAGGAACCTACCGTCTAGTTCTTAACATGGAAATAACAATAAGAGTAACATCCTTTGAGGTTTGTAGGATCTGAGAGGCCTCCTCTTTGGCCAGCTACTCAGAAAGAAGTAACCAA
The DNA here is from genome assembly GCF_004785775.1 of Grammomys surdaster. Taxonomy (NCBI): domain Eukaryota; kingdom Metazoa; phylum Chordata; class Mammalia; order Rodentia; family Muridae; genus Grammomys; species Grammomys surdaster. The sequence goes on along the minus strand of NW_021604618.1, from coordinate 12,178,434 downwards.
ACTCTGGAATAGGAATCCCTTTCCTTTTTATTCATTCATCTCTCATCCAGTACATTCTGGCCCTGACTGAAGTTTCCCCTCTATGTACTCCTCCATCTCCCCCTCGACCATCCTTCTCCCTAAATCTATTCTTCTTTCATTTCCCTTTAGAAAAGAGCAGGGCTGCCAGGAATATCAAGCAAACATGCAAACATGGCAAAACAAAATACAATAAGATTAGGCTCAATCTGTCATACCAATTGATGTTACTGTTACCATAGTTGCCCTGATTTGCTTGGTTGGTTTAGGCCTAAAGGCCTCACACTAGCCTGAAGTGTCTAATGCTGGAGGATCCTTTTGGTTCTGATAGGCTAGGGACAATGTTATGGCTCTTATCTTTCTATGGGTCATACTTAGCTACTGAAAGAATCCTGGACAAGACAAAGTGTCCTACTTTACATTATATCTAAGGCAGTGGTTCTCAAACTTCCTAACGCTGTGATCCTTTTAATGCAGTTCCTTGTGTTGTGGTGACCACCAACCATAAAATCCCTCAAAAGGCTGTGACCTATAGTATGAGTACTACTGCTCCAGGGGAAATAATTACACACCCCTAGGAAAGCCTTGATTGTTTTCATCTGTATTATCATTTATGTGTTCTGTGAACTGCTGCTTGGGCTTTGTAGCCACTTGAATCTTCACAAGCATTGTATAAGATTTTTCTGTTAGGTTTTATTTTTCCCCCAGAACTCCAGCTTGCCATGTTTCTTGCCACATTTACTTTTGAGTGTTTAGGAAAGAACCCCTCCCCTACCTTTCTCTCCTCCTTCTCTCTTTCCGTTTTGATTGTTTCTCCCCTTTACAACAATGATTTATATGCCACTGTATATCATAAAGATTTGGTAAAACCACTGCCTTGCATCCTCTGAACAAACAATTTTCAATACAGTTTTATGTAAAGAGTCCCACCATGAAGTGGGCATTGAAATACTCTCTCAAGCCCACTTTCCTTCCAATGCCTATCTTCCTTTCATAGTTTATTTGTGGTAATTCAAGGGCACCTAGAATAACAGAAGCCAGGTGTTCCTATTGACTGGTACAAACTAGTCCATCAGGGACTGATTTCTTTCATCTCACTTATAAGGATGCAGTCTTTGTTGTAGTGAAGCATGTAGTTATATCACTCAGTGTTTCTGTGTCCAAAGCACTCAGACTAACATTATCCCATGTTTCATATCTCCTGAGGCAGACTATGAAAGCTCATTATTGCTTCTTTAGAAGCCTTTCTCAATTCAAGCAATACAGGGATTGGGTGCTCTTTGATCACTATAGGTTGCAAAATTAGCTCTTCAGTGGGGTCCCCATCTGCATATTAAATTATGGATTTCCCCTTCTTTTTCTATGAAAGTTTAGAGCTAAAAAGTGCCTTCTAACACTTCTATTACTATCTTCCTCATTTCTGCTATTATCTTTCTCTATGTTCATTGAAAACAAAAATCCTCCATCTGTTAGGTGGCTTATAGACTTTTCCTTCGTCTCTACTAAAACTCAGACCTAAGAGGTACCTTTACCTACTTTTACCATGATCTCTTCCTCCATGATGTTCAATTATTCCCTTGATTTCCAAGGATCTCTTTCCACATAATCCTCTTTAATACAAATTTTACTTGTACTGTTTTTCTTCTGGACCCTCAGCTATCACATGCAGGAAGTCAACACTGCCATGTGGATGACTCTTACTGCATGTCCCTCCTCCCTTGTATTGGTAAATATTCTAGTTCCTTCTGATTAGTCATATTGGCCTCAGTTTCACATCTTATTAGTCACAGAATTGGCTCTGCAAATGGCATAATGTCTGTCGTAGCTAGGGTTTTACAGCAGTGAACAGACACCACAATCAAGGCAAGTCTTATAAAGACAACACTTAATTGAGGCTGGCTTACAGGTTCTGAGGTTCAGTCCATTATCATCAAGGTGGGAGCATGACAGCATCTAGGCAGGCATGGTACAGGCAGAGCTGAGAGATTTACATCTTCATCTGAAGGTTGCTAATGGAAGACTGACTTCCAGGAAGTTAGAGTGAGGGTCTTAAGCCCATGTCCACAGTGCCACACCTACTCCAACAAGGTTACACCTTCTAAGGTCATTTCCTGGGCCAAGCATATACAAACCATCACAATATCTTCCTGGTAGTGTCATCCCATGGGTGTTAAGCGACTGCAATGAAATCCTTTAATAATTTTAGGATATTACCATTCTCATATGGCTGACCCAGGATTGTAGATTTATACAACTCCATACCACATAGAAGAAGATATACATCTTAGCATTTCCCTGTGCAGATACTTCATCTCCCAATGGCTCAGCTGCAGTTATACATTCTCCTACCCCAAGAATATAATGTCCCAATGCTAAGGAAATTGCTATACAACATCTAACCCTTGATTTACTAACATAGTCTAATCACAATTTCTTTATGAGAAGAATCACTTAGTTATGAAAACACTGCTGGGAAATAAATGTAAAAGAGACTACTAGCTACCGCCAGTTCTATAAGGCCTCTCATCAAACAGTGACTCCACAGGTTTACTCTATCAGCTACATAAAGATTTAAAAAGATAATCCCTTCATTTTTAAAGCTCTAGTCTTAATATTCTTCATTTGATATTATGACACTTATTATACCATGCCATTCTGATGTAAAAGGAATCCCTGAAGTTCTAAATTACTATGGATTTTTATCTTCATCCTATTACTGATGGCTAAATTTTATTTGCATATTCCATATCACATTTTTCATCTGATGAGCTTTAACTCTATTTTTAGTAGGTTCTGTGGAAATTTAATGGAAATGTAGTTTGATATCTCAATAAAATGAAATAGTAGCAATAATTCCCTCAGTGTCACAAAGTTGTATGCACAGTGCTGAAGTAGTGGTTGTTACCACAAATCTGTGAAAGGCTAGGTTTTCTAATATATCTAATAGGAGAAAGAAAGTATGACCTTAAGTTAATATTTTTATTAGAAATATCATAAACTCAGAATGATTATAGGATAGTCATCATGTACAAATAAACAGGTTATTTATTTATTCAACTTACTTTTGTGATACCCCATAAGATCAGAGATGCTAGGTTGGTAATTGTATCTATATCTGATGTTCAGAAGTGAAGTTTCCCATTCAAGATATAAATGATTTGTTTTGAAGACAATACTCTAAAGTAGAACTTGAATTGAATACCTCATTGTTATTGATATCAATATTTCTATGGGTATCACTGCCACCACCATCACTATCTCTGTTTTCAATATGTTTCAGTCTGTTATCTTCTCAGAAAGCATCAAAGCCAAACTTCTCTGTGGAGATATGTTCTAATATAGAGGGTGTGGTATGAAAATCATTTGTATCTTTTCTTAATTATTATGAAAAGCCTTGACTTTTAGCTCTCTACCCAAATCCTGATGATAGAGGAGACAGGGAAAGGTGGGCTGGGTATACAAAATATGAAATTTTATAATATATTACTAGAAGAAAGACAATCTGGGGGTTGATTAAAATGTAAGGCCTAAAGTTCTTCTGGATCAATTTGCAAACTTGTATGAAAATAGTTAGAATAAATTAAAGCTGAGAGAACAAACAAACCTTTTCATATCCCAGAGAGAGAGAGATGATTTGAGTAATTAAGGGCAAGCTTTCACTTTTATTTAATTAGCATAGTATTTGCATTACATATTAGAGCTGTATTAATCTGACAATTGGTTTTCCTGCTCGCAATTTTCTTTCTTAATCACTGCTACTGAAAGTCATTCAGAATCCTCAAGTACTAAGACTGTCTCAGCAAAATTGAGCCATTTGAGGCACCAATCAAAATATATTCATCCTTCTGTTCATATTCTAGTAAGCACAGGTCCAACTGAAAACTGTCAGTAGCTTGTGTAGGATAGAAATTAGAATATCTGGTTCTGAAGTTAGATTTATTAGTCTTTTTTAACAGGTATTCTTTATTCTTTTTGAAAAGTGATAGTATGATATTAACTGCTATTAGTTAAATATGAACAAACTGCTTTCCTAAGTATCGTACTCAACACTTGGAAGTACTGTTTTTTTTTTTTTAAATTGACAACCGTTATAAGGAGACAATGCCCCTGTTTTAGGACTGAAGAAACTTAAATTGAAATTTGGGGGGCAGTTTCCCAACAAAAATTCAGACAAGTAGCTCCAGAGTAATGTCTGATATTCTGAATTTTGGACAAACACTACTGTGGGGGACCTGTTGTTAATGATCGGAGACTTGGCCAGAATTGTATGCTGTAAAACTTATGGTTACAACCTACTGTATGAATTTTCTATAGCTTACTTCATTCTAAGAGCACTATTCCTACCCACCACTCAAGAGAGAACAATCTATATATGATTCTGGATATTAAGCTATGGATACAGCATAGTGCTGGGATTTTAAGTATCTCCTCTAGCTCCTTCTTTCTGTCTACAGTAAAATGTGGGCCCAACTTTCCTTAGTCATCATATGACCATGGACTTTTACCTCTCTAACAAGTCTCTAAGTATCAAAGTCAAGCCAGTGGTGATGGGATATCCCTCTAATCTGAGCACCAAGGAGGCAGATGCAGATGGATCTCTGTGGGTTCAAAAGCAGCTTGATCTATACAACAAGTTCTAGGTTACCCAGAGCTATACATTGAAAGTATATTTTTAAAAAATAAAATGTTTTCATATATTGTACATGTAACTGCCCTATTCCATAGCTATTTAGATTTCCACATAGAATGCACAAATATACATCTGTCTTTAGCATAAACCTAACATTCTCAAGCCAGACAAAATGTGGTTATAAATTCCATCTCTACCACTAATTATTCACACTATTATATCATGATATATATATCTCATAATATACTTTTATCTTGATATCCAACTAATACACATGAAAGATGACTAAGAAAATAAGCTCAGATTTCTGTTCAAAATGGAAAAAAAGTATTATAAAATGCTTGAGTCCTAATACTATCACGAGGATTGGGTAAGGAAGAGAATGTCAGCATTTAAAATCTCAGCCTAGAGTGAAGTGTGATAGATGGCACCCAGATATCTGACTAAATGTGGAGACTAAAGAATGCAGATCAAAATGTACAAGGCCGTCCTAGGCAACATAGTGAGTTCATAGCTGCCTTGGATAATTTAGGAAGACTATATCTCAGCCAGAAAAAGTGAAAAGATGAGTTGGAACATATTTCAATTCTAGAGAACTTGTCTACCTTATTCAAGTCTATAAAGCTGATTCCTCTTTACTAAAAAAAAACAAAAACATTAGGATTCTGTGTGCTAGCAAGTCTTAAGTTGATTCAAACTAGAGTCATGTAAGTGGAGGGTTCCTCAATTATGAATTGTCCTCATAGGTTCTAGCTGTAGGCAAGGCTCAGCGAGCATTTTCTTAATTAATGATTGATGTGGGCAGAAATAGCCCACTGTTGCTAGAGCCATTCCTAGGATGGTTTGCCCTGGATTTTGTAGGAAAGCAGTCTGAGCAAGCTACTAAGAGGTATTTCTCAATGGCTTTGATATCAGTTCCTGCCTCCAAAATTTTCCTGGCTTGAGTTCCTGCCTTAGCATCCCTCAGTGTATATATAGAACCAAAATTAACATTTTCCTACCCAACTTTTTTTTTGGTCATTGTCTTAGAATTTCCATTGCTGTGAAGAGACACCATGACCAAGGCAACTCTTTTAAAGGACAACATTTTATAGGGGCTGACTTACAGTTTCAGGGGTTCCATCCATTATCTTCTGTGCAGTAAACATGGCAGAGTATAGGTAGACATGGTGCTTGAGAAGAAACTGAGAGTTCTACATCTTGTCCCAAGGGTAGACAGGAGACTATCTTCTTATGCAGGCAGGAGGAGGGCCTCTTTCATACTATTGGAGCCTGAGGCTATCACCTCAAGTGTATCCCCTCAGGGACACATTTCCTTCAACAAAGCTATACCTCCTAATAGTGCCACTTTGCATGGGACACATATATTTAAACCACCACAATTACAATGTTTTATTATAGCAAAAGAAGCTTTTAACTGAGACACTATGATACCTTCATAATGAAAGGACGTAGTTTGATTTAATTTCTAGTATCATAGGACATTCAAATGCTTCTTGAGCTTCCACTTTTGAGGCATGCTTCTCTTACAAACCTGGAGGAGGGTATCTGATTGAAAAGCATTCCAATAGTTTTACATCCAAAGGAGGGGTATGGCAAGTTGGACCTGATGATAAAGCCCTAAAATATTGAATCAATAGGATATTATTTGCTCATTGGTACAACAAGCCACGATCCTAAGTTCACACTCTTGAGGATATTAGATTAACTGCCTGAACCTTTTCTATTAGCTTTAGAAAAAATGATAAAAGAAAAGATAAAGAAAGAAAAGAAAAGAAAAGAAAAGAAAAGAAAAGAAAAGAAAAGAAAAGAAAAGAAAAAGTGCTATGCTATTTCACATAATTTGGAGCTCCAAGTTCCTATTTGATTTCACTATTCTTCACAAGAGGACCCCGGAATGTGGTACAGCTCATTTGTTCTACTCATTTTCTGTCACCTGTGAACCTCAAAATTATTTACTAACTCTTCACTTCAAGTTAAAAGAATTTGGAGTCATTGTTTTTAATTATCTTACTTTTTGAGAATCTCTTATGTATATTTTACTTATATTTGTTCTCTCCTTGTCTTTTTTTTAATACTTTCCTCCATTACTTCTCAAAATCATGGCTCTTATTCTTTAATTATTACTTCACACACAAACACACACACACACACACATACACATGTGTATAAGTACAGCATTGAGTTCATTTAATATTGCCCATATGTATAAGTGCTTATGTCTTACAACTTGGAATTGGGTAATCTATGGAAGAGGATGGGGTGGTTCTTGGAGATTGAATTTTCTTCTCTCAGTAGCCTTTAATTGCCTCTACCTTTCATCTAGGAGTGGGGCCATGTGATATTACCCCATTCACATTGGCATGCTAATTAGTGTTGTAGTTTTCAGATCTTGTTTAGATAATCATAAAGTTGTAATTTCCTAGGTTTAGCTTCCCAGAATGTCACCACAGACTCCTGGTCCTCTAGTTCTCACAATATTTCCACCCACTTGTTCTCTGTGATGTTCTCTGAGAGTTAGGTATTGGAGTTGTGTTGTAAATTTGTAAGTTGGACCTAGGCGGGTCTGCAGTCAGTTGATCTCTCTATTTTGACCAGTTGTGGATTTTGTAAACTGTCTCAATCAGCTGGGGGGCAGAAACTACATTGGTGAGAACTGAGAAATACACTTACCTGTGGGTATACGGGTAAGGATTAGAAAAACACCAGTAGTAGATTTTCATCTAGGGTTTGTAGTCTCATGAGCCACTGGTAGATGGTTAGATCTATAGTACTCTTCATGAATCCCCTCTGACTGAGTGAGTATTAGATGTTTGTTGTTGTTGTTGTTATTCCTTGGATACAAGTGCTACCACTGCACATTTTAAAATACCTTCTCATGCTTTTCATCATTGTACTTTATAGCTGTGTAGAACTATTGACTGTTTTCTTCCCTTGGATAGATCTTCCAGGGAGAATTGGTCTTCAGGGAGAATACTTCTATAACAGGTTGAACTCAATGCCTCCAAGAGTTGTGGCCAGAGTGGGTGGTCTCTTCAGGATTAGGATCTTACCTTAAATATCTGGGATATGACCATATTCAATGCCTATAACCTATATTATTTTAAGAATATTTTGTCTGATTAACAATTTGAAATGAGGTTTCACATTGACATGCCTGAAACTGTGGCTTTTGTTAGATAGTGTGGTTGTAGGGAGAAGTATTGCTACCCTAAGTGGTTTAACTTCATTATAATAATGGTATATATATATGAATCATATATACATATGAATCATATATGATAGGTATATATATATATATATACATGTATATATATTTATGTATATATATGTTTGTATTTTATATTACATTGTATTATAGTATACAAATATATATGTATTTGAATATATATACATATATGAATCCCAATATTTTATGTTATTTCATGTTATTGTATATTATTTGTAACTATTGGGAAGGGTACTGTTTCCCTGGTTTCTTTCTGTGTTTCACTTATATATAACCTGGATACTGATGTTTTTGAATTACATAGAAAACTTCATGACATATACACCAATACTGCAGGCACTAAATTCATGTGAGTCATGAAACCAAAAAGCCTCTGTAAAGCAAAGTACACTGTCAGTGGACAAAATGTCAGCCCACAGAATGAAAACAGATTTTCACTAACTTTACATCTGACAGAGGGCTTAATATTCAAAATATATAAAGAACTCAAGAAACTAGACATCAACAAACTTAATAATTCAAATAGAAAATGGCGTACAGATCTAAACAGAGAATTCCCAACAGAGGAAACACAAATTGTCAAGAAATACTTAAAGAAATGTTCAACATCCTTAACAATCAGAGTAATGCAAATCAAAATGACACCTTACACCTGTCAAAATGGCTAAGGTCAAAAGTACAAGTGACAGTTAATGTTTGTGAGATTGTGGAGCAAAGGGAGGACTTCTCCAATGTTGGTGGGAATATATACTTAAACAGCCACTTTTGAAGTCAACAAGGCAGTTTCTTGGAAAATTTTTAATCAATCCATGTCAAGACCCAGCCTCCATTACTCCTGAGCATATACACAAAGGGCCCTCCATCCTACCACAAGGATACTGGTTCAACTGTCTTCATAGCAGCTTTATTAATAATACCGTGAGACTGGAAACAACCTCAATGTCCCTCAACTAAAGAATAGATAAAGAAATATGTTATTTTTACACAATAAAGTATTTCTCAGCTGTTAAAAAATGTCATTATGTTATCTGCAGGCATATGAATGAAACTAGAAAAAAATCTTGAGTGAGGTAGACCAGACCCAGAAAAACAAACAGCGTATATACTCACATATAAATTGATGTTAGCCATAAAGTACAAGACAAACATGCTATAGTTCATAGACCCAGAGAGGATAAGTAAGAAAGAGGACTTAAGGTGAAAAATCAAGGATCTCCCTGGGAAGTGGAAATAGATTTCACCAGTGGAGTGGGGATAAAGAGGAGTTGGGAAGAGAAGAGATCAGATACAAAAAAAAAAAAAAAAAAAAACCAACAGGAATTGAGGGGTATTTTGGTAGTGAGGTGGAAACCTAGTACAATGGAGCCTACAAGAGTAACCTGAGCAAAAACTCCTAGTAATGGGATACACAGAGCCTGAACCAGAAATGGCCTCAAGAACAGAACAGTTGCAGATACCATAGCCAAACAATTGGCATATTCACCGAGTCCCAAGGAGGAAGTTGAGAAAGAATTGGAAAACCCAGAGGGGTCAGGGATATACCAAGAGAACACAGCCCATAGAATCAATTAACAGGGACTCAGAGTGACTGGCAAAGATAGGGACATCTGTATGGGTCTGACCAAGTCTTCTGTAGACACGTTATTGCTGAATGGCTTGGAGTTATTGTTGGAATCCTAATCGTGGGTCCAGAGGCTGGTGTGACTGTTTTGCTTTCTTGTAGGACCATTTTTCTCCTACTAGATGGCTTGTCCATCTTTGATGTGGTGGTATGTGCCTTGTTTTATTGTGGCTAGTTATATAGTCTTAGGGTTGATGTCCCTTGGAGGCCCACTCTTTTCTGAAGGGAGGGAGAGTAGGGGTGGATCTGGGGAATAGGGAAGGTGTAGTGGAAATTGGTGGGAGGGAAGGGAATGGAAACTGAAGTTTTGATGTAATATATTAGAGAAGAATAAAAATACTAATATCTTACCTTCATAAAAGAAAAAAAGAAATAAAATCCCTTATGTTGTCAATAAAAAAATTCTCATATTATACATTATACTTTTAAAGATAGGAATCACCTCAAAGTGTAAAGATGAAAAATATATATTCCAAATAAATGAAGCAAAGAAGCAATCTGTTATCAATATTCTAATATCTGCCAAATAGATTTCAAAATAAAACAAATCAGAAGAGATATCAGATAGTTGTTTCTAGTAATAGAAAAATAAGCAAAAAGTTATTACAATCCTAAACACAGACATGCTAAACTCAGGCCCATCAAATTAAGCAAATTAGCATATCATTAGGCTTAAAGAAACAGACTGACTCCTGCTCAGTTAGCAGTAGGTGATTCTAATACTTCACTTTCTCCAGAGACAGATCATAGAAATATCAGAAATAACTGCAATAGTACATGAAATAACCTTACATAAATTCCTCAGAATATTCCTTTTAAACGTCAAAGAATACATTCTCCTCAGCATTCTAAATGTTATTTCTGTTAATCATGATGATTGCCTCTCTCCATTTAATCAGGCAGTAATATGAGGTGTCACTGGTTCTACATCTTTATTTTATATGCATGTGTTCATATCTCTCTCAGCAGTCACTATGTTAAGCTCATTACCTCACACATATGACTTAAAACTACAAATCAGGCCAAATGCCCTAGATGTGATTTTGTTTTCTAAATCAACACATCTGTTTTCTTTCCTAAACTAGTCTGATGACATAATTCTTTGTTAAATATTTTCTACTGGCTCTTTGTTATTTGGGTGCTATTTCTCATCCCCTCCATTTTTTTAGACTTTCTGCCAGTAAAGATACCTGTATATAATGGTGACTACCTAATCATCATCAAGGAACAAAGATTTGAGTCTGGAATACTAGGATTAATGGATATGCAGCAGACTTCTTTTTATTTTTTTACTGACTTTAGTTTTTGTCAATAGGTATTTATTAAATTCTAATATAAACTTGAACCAGAAAACAACAAATGAGGATCTAATCATTTCTATGAGTAACTATTGAGTGTCATGTTGTAAAGGAGGTAAGAACTATACTAGCTGCTTCAAGCAGGTTGTGTTTATAGTTTCATATCTGTTAAAGATTTTTCATTTTACTTCATATATTTGTTGGATAGGAGAAAATTAATTTCAGTTAACTTTTTGTAACCGAGCACAAGAAATTTCTATGTGCGCTACTTGTTAATAAAAGGACACTTGTTAGCTTTGGTGAATTATTTGACTTTAAAAATTGTTAGATAAAATATCAAAAGAAGGAATTATTTCTTGGCCTATTTCTATGAGAACATTTTCAGAGACTTATGAAAGCATTCATTAGAAGTGAATCACATTGTATTTCCTTCAAATAATTTTTCCATTCAAGTGACACTTAATTCATAGTTTATACATGCAGGGCCAAGTAACTACACAGTCCACATTCCATGGGAGGTACCAAAAATTTATAAGATGTTTCAGGCTTCCAGGAGGTAAAGCTTATTATGTCTACAGAGATGATAGCAATTGGAATGGAATAGTAAGACTGTCAACATCCCTTTGATGTCTTTTAAACAAGGATATAATGAACACCAACTCATTCTCACTCAGTGTGATCATATGAAAGAAAAATGTTGTTTGGGTCTTGGGATCTTAGGTATTCAATGAACCCAGATCTCATTCCAAACTCTTTTTATTTCTGTAGTGAAAATATTTTCATTCTTTAGATTTCAGCCTCATTAAATTTGTAAGCTGCAAAGACACATAAATAGCATTTAGTGCATTTCTTCGTGTGACAGTCTCAGTAATTTCAAGAGGCCTTTACCAATTTACCACACTACAGTATCCAGTGTAAGAAATTCATGCCTTACAAATCATGTATGCATTTAAACTAGATGCCACTGAGAACAGTCACCAGTGCATTTGTAAATGTAGAATAACTTTTTTCCTAAAAGAAACAAACCATGAGTCAATTACCTTATAAGATAATTTCATAAGTAGGAAAAGCCACTTTGCCTCCCTTAAAATAATACATAAAGATAATTTCTTCATTGTTTCCTTGTTTGGATGTAGAAGTAGATTCTCTTTGCCATGTTTGTGTTTTTCTCTGACTAAAAACTAGATTTTTTCTCGGATGTGCTTATGGCTTTCAGGGTACTAGAAATACAGGCAGCAGCTGAGACAGCTTTGAGGAGTTTGGTATTCCTGACAATAATATAATTAGATCGCAATAATAATACTTCCTTGTGATTCCAAAAACATCTCAAGCAGGAGGAAAATCATAAGATACGAACACAGAGACATCTACAATAAAATGTATCATAAATAAATATTATCATGGTATAAAACTGTGATTTAACGATGTTTTACAAAATTTACTCTTAATATTTATTGAAGTGGCTTTCTGTTTAGTGAATGAGATATTTTCCTTTCCAGTCAACAACTTCTTCGATAAAGTCACAGTTTTCTAAAAAGAACATTTTAGGAATGGATTAAAAAAATACTTCTCTCCAATTCTCCCTTTCTGACTTGAAATTTTACATGATTAAATAGTATTTTCATTCCTTGTCTCTTCAGTCTATAAAGAAAGTAAATGCCTCCTTGACATCTTTTGTATGGAGATTTGAGGAAATTCTCCAGTCTTTTCCCTCTGCCCATTTACACATGCATCTGAATACACAGGAAGGAGGCAAAGGTGGAGAGAATATTGAATACAGTGCAGTAAGCAATGAAGTATTCCTGATAATCCTCCAAAGAGATCAGTAGCCCCTTTAGGGCTAAACATTCAACTCTTATATAATGAGTAGCAATGAGAAACATATAATGTGTGAACAGGAAGCCATGTAGGTTCATCTTTCCTCATCACTGACTTTGGGCTATTCCCTGACTTTAGTATCAAGATGAGACTCAGAGGTTGCAGTGTTTATGTAATAGTCCTGTATAAATTGATTAATATCAACCTCTGTCAATTCCAGCAGTTTCTAGGGTGAATGAGGAATTTTTTTTTTTTTTTTGGTGATGTAACAAGAAAGTACTGTGATAGGACACTGGGCTATGGGACAAGTTACCATTGGCCTAGCATTTAAGACTTGGACTCTACTACCAAGAACATTTTGATCATTAGGAACAGACTCAAAGTTTCAACCTGTGGTTTAAGTGATCTAAATGGAAACATGGGATTTTATTTTCTACTGCTTCTGTCTCTGCTTCTTTAATTTTCTTCTTTATTGGCATCAATCAACAAGAGAAACTTAAATACAAAAATTGAAACTTACAACTTCCTTGTCTTTGAGAAATGTACTTGTCTGTGTTAAGTTATAATTTTTTTATGTATCTAGTGGAAAAATCCACTCACATTCTTGGCAATGAGTTAAGAAGAGACACAATGCTCCAAAAGAAGAGCTATTACTGTTTCACGTGGCTGTGGAGCATCTCAAACAAATATACTCCAATAGGAGACACTCCACCCTTCTAAGTCTAAGTCTTAACTAAGTCCTCAAAATATTCTTCTTTCTCTGTTTTCCTTTTTTCTTATGCATCCATTTAATATCTGATTGTAGTACTGTTTTAAGGTCCGTAGTATGCTCTACCTTGTACTCTTGCCCTTAACTTAGACAAGTAAATGTTATGTAAGTGTGACAGTTTGTTGGGCTTGATAGATGTGATACACCTTAGCCAGGTTTTTGCCTGCTCAGAATTGGCTGAAGCATATCTTTTAATCATATCTCAAATCTCTTCATATGCATCATAAACCAATTGATTACATGCCATCTTAGAATGATGCTGTAATAAATGAAATCAGTGGAAAGAAAACTTGAAAACTCCTGGTCTCTGTTATAGTTCCTCTTCTGAAAAGAATGGGGAAACTGAGGTAGTTGTCTGAATGAATTAAGGTCAGTCTGGAACTGGAAAGTAAACCTGTGAAATTACTCCTGTGATTTGCTGCACTGAACTGGTTTCATAGCTTTATCTGAGCTGCCTTGTATTTGTTTAGATAAAGGGACATATCACAAGGCATACATCATAACTCCATTAATCATCTCATTACAGATGACACTTAAAGATGTGAAGAAGGGGCCCACTTATGCACTATTCATCACAAGTTCCTAACAACCAACCTACGTTCACCCACACTGACAGTACCAAATCCAAACTGTATAGTAATTCTTCTCCTCGTCCTATGTATTCCACACATTCTTTCAGGTCAGTACACAGCTGCTGTTACTTCTTAGAGTTTGAGAAAAAAATACTCCCACACCCATCTATAAAAAATTATTCAAGGTCTTGACAACAGCAACCCTTTCTTCCTCCACAAAGAAAAGTAACTGTTTTTTCCTTACAGTGGATGTTCTTTGACATGTACCTTAAAATACTGCTGGGCCAAAAAAATTAATTTCAAAAAGAGAATACTTTGGTAGCTTTGTGTAGAATTGTGTGGTCCATCATTTGATGTTATGTTACTATAACATACTATCTAAAACTTGAGGTCTTCCTAAGTCCTTTCTAACAGTGAGTTTCTTTGCTGTGACTGGACACAAGCATCACCTGAATCACATTGAACAACTTTTTGGTAACCTATTCCCCTCACTCTCCAATGCTACATTTAAGACAATCTGGTCTGGTTCCCAGAAAAAGTGATAAGTGCTTTTTCAACAATTAAACCTATGGCATGGTCAAGAATTACTTATCTAGAGCATATGACTCAAGGGCAAAGAATGGAGACTTTGGAGTCAGCCTCACTAGAAGTCAGATGTTAATTTTCTCATCAGCAATTAAATTTTAAGGTTTTGTTTAACCTTCTTCTGCTTTCGTTTCACCTAGAAACTCCTTTAACAATGATTAAGGGCTATTATGAAATCAGAATGACATAACTGTAAGGGCCTTAATGAATGCTTAATATATTGTTACTACTAAATGGATGATTTTAGTATGAGAAGTCTAGTTCTCATGATTTTATGGTGTGTCTTTTGGTAAATACACTCACCAGGAACAGGGATTTTATTAAAGTCTCTGAATTTTAACATATCACAAGTAACCATTAAAATAACTGAGGACATTAGTGTGCTATGATACCATGCATGAGGTTCTCTATTATATTTTTATATAAATTATATTTTTGAATTTATCAAAAGATTTAGAACTGTTTTGCTCAATTTTAAGACAGAAGGTAGTTTGAGACTTTGAAACCTGTTCTCAGATAGCCTAGTCTGGAAAGTTTGTATGTAACCTAAGGCCACTCTAATTCTAAAGTCAGAGATCTTAAACACTGCACTATAAATATGCAGGTTTTTAAAGAAACAACACTTCATCCTCCTTGATTAAGGACATTCAGAGAATACAACCTAAAGCTTGCTTCTTAGGCATTCAGCCGTACAGAAAAAACACATAAGACACACATAACCCATTGCACTAGGGATTTGACTCTCTGTAAACACTATCTTTAAATTATTACTAACTTTATCTATTAGTTTATGTTTAGCAAGTGAAATCTGGTAGAACAACAGAAGATGCACAAGTCACTTAGAGGCCTAGCTCACATCATCTCTCCTACCTCTTTTTGGTGATTGGTGACCAAGAGGCCTCCTGAACCTATACTTCACCAAGATTTACGCATCATTTTTCTATTCTACTGGTGCTTTTATTTTACTACAAAGGTGTCTTGCTCACAATACCTGGAAAGGATGTTTATATTTTTCTTTGCCCTGGAGAAGACCTTGGTATGGCTATAAGAGTCAAAATTGAATTTGCATCTTACAGCATCTCTGGGAAAAGGAAGAAAGAAATTAACCAGAACTTGCTGCTTATTTAGCAGGTAAAATGGCAGAGGTTCTTGTTCATTCTTTTCCAGGAATCCAGCAATTGATAGTGATGGGGATTACCATCTTCTTTGTGATGTTATCTTAGTTTGGGTTTTTACTGCTTTCAAGAATCGCCATGACTGAGGCAACTTTTATAAAGGAAAACATTTGATTGGGACTCTCTTGGAGTTCAGAGGTTTATTTCATTATCATCATGACACGAATCATGGTAACATGCAGGCAGACATGCTGCTGGAGAGGTAGGTAAGAGTTCTACATCTGGATCAGCAAGATCTGGCAGTAGGAAGAATAAATGAGTCACTAGGTTTGACTTGAGCTTCTGAGACCTCAAAGTTTACACAAGGAACCATACCTGCCTGAACAAAGCCACATCTACTCCAAGAAGGCCACACCTCCCAATAGTGCCACTTCCTATGGGTCTATGCAGCCAATCTTTATTCAAACCACCACATTAGACCCCCAGGACTCCATAGACTTATTGTCATTTCATAATATAAAATGCATTTAGTCCAACTTCAAAAGTCTCCACAGTCTACAACAATTTCAAACTTGTTTAAAACTCCAAAATCCCTTTTGGGACTTATTAAATCTCTTAAATATAATTCCTTGTAAAATCTAAACAAAACAAAAAACAGATCACGTTCTTTCAACATATAATGGCAATATATATATATACACACATGTATGTATGTATGTATGTATGTATACCATTTCACAAGGAGAGAAGGGAGCATAGTCAGGAAATACTTGATCAAAGCAAGACTGAGAACAAGCTATGCAAACTGCAAACTTTGCATCTCTAATCTCCATGGATGATATCAAAATGTTCTTCAGATCTCCAACTCTTTTCATCTTTGTTGACTGCAACAAATTTCTTTCTCTTAAGCTGGTTCCACTCCCCGTTATAAGCTTTCCTTGGCAAGTATCCCTCTGCTCTGGCATCTCCAATATTTCGAGATCTCAAAGGCAATCTAGACTTCATCTTTACAGCTTCATGCAGAGGGACCTCTGACTCTAACCTCTAAGCTTGTCTTTAATTCCTTTTCACAAGTTAGAAGCTTCGCAGAGTAGGATCTTGTCCTGAGGTCACTAGTATCTTTATTCCCTTTAACATCAGTATTTTCTTTACTTTGCCTTGAACACACCTCCATTCCACTTCCTGGTGCACATTTTCTTCTAAGTTGTGTACTTTCTAACTTTCTTTCCTCACCTTGGCTCCTTTCATTATAGATCTTATAAGTATGGCCACTAATCACTACACTAGGATGTTTTGAAATCTCTTCTGCAAACACAATTAATTCAAAATTCTTAAATTTAGCTTCAGATTTATGTATGTATGTATGTATGTATGTATGTATGTATGCATATATATCTTTTTGGACAATGGCAATTAAGTAGCCACACTTATATCACAAGTAGTCTCTAGGCCAAATACTAATGTTCTTCTCCTCTGAAACCTCTTGAAATAGGTACCTACAGTTTAAATCACCCTCTACACACTGTTATCCATGCTCCTACTAATATGCTCCATTAAACTATACTCAAAGCATCTAACTGCTTTTCTAACACAAAGTCCCAAGGTCCATAATTCTCCAAACAAAAACATAGCCCAGCCTATGATAGCAATAGTCCAGTCCCTGGTACCAGCTCCTGTCTTAGTTTAGGTTTCTATTCGTGTAAAGAGATACCATGATCATAGCAACTCTTATAAAAGAAAAAATATTAATTGGAGGTGGCTTACCGTTCAGAGGTTTAGTCCATTATCATCATGCAAGGAAGCACAGTGGCATGCAGACAGATATGGTGATAGAGATGTACTTGAGAGTTCTCCATTTGGATTAACAGGGAGAAGGAAAAGCAAGTGAGCCACTATGTCAGGCTTGAGTTGCTGTGACTTCAAAGCCCACCAGCAGTGACACACTTCCTCCAACAAACTCATACTTCCTAACCATGCTATGCTTCATGGCCCTATGAGGGCTATTGCTATGCAAATCATCAGAGATGGATTGATGATTAGTTTTCCCAGACCTAGTTGAGCCTGCATTTTCATTTTGTACTGACATCTGATATTACCTGTTGAAAATGAACAAGGTGATAAGGTAATGATTTGGTGTGCTTTGGAAAGACAAAGGTCAAAGTAACAAAAACCTAGCATAGTGCAACACATGTTGAAGACTATGAGTTCGGATTAAAAACTTGTTCTTACTACTAATCTCATCTCAATGACTTACTATATGATATTAAATTGGTTCTATCTTTAAGATTCTTATAAAATTGGCATAATAGTTACACTAATCTCAAGAATTTGAGATAGAACAAAATAAAATATTTATACATCATTGATTTATCAATGTCTAGGACATTATAAAGGCTGGGGAAATGTGTCTTTACTAATTATGTTTTTCTTATCAATTCTTTTTTTCCCTAAAGGCAGGAGCTAAGTTTGTCACAATAATTTGACAGGATTCCTATAAACAAGGAAATATTGCTCATATGTATCCTCTTTATTAACCCTTAGTTTACTCATTAGGTTTTACCAAGAAACTCCATATAAATGTATTTCTAATCTGTTTAGGCAGATCCAAGGGCATGGTCCTCATGTGTTACTTGCTCATTAGTAGTCTTAGAAAGCATACCTTATCTGCAATTACAACTCTTGCATTGGATCTTCTGTCTCTACTCTTTGAAATTCTATTATGGAAATAGAATGAAATGTCTCCCATTGACCATCCATCCTCTCATCTTAACAGAACTCACTAATATCTATACATTATCTACTCTTAAGGTCTTTTTTTTGTACTTATGTTAATATTCCTTGGAACACTTCACATTACTTTTAAGGGATCTGGGAAAGGTGATGGACACTAGAGAAAACTATTATTTCTTTTCCCTTTATATTCTTTCTTTTAAAATTATTTATTGGTTATTTTGTTTATTTACATTTCAAATGTTATCCCCCTTCCAGGTTACCTCTCCAGAAAACTCCCATCCCAGGCCTTCTGACCCTGACTCCACCAAGGTGCTCCCTGGCCCTCCTGCCTACTCCTGCCCCACTGCCCTAGCAATCCCCTACACTGGAGCATCAAGCCTTCACAGGACCAACGGCCTCCCAATCCCTTGATTCCAGACAAGACCATCCTGTGCTACATATGCAGCTAGACCCGTGGGTCCCTCCTTGTGTATTCTTTAGTTGATGGTTTAGTCCCTGGGAGTTCTGAAAGATCTGGTTGGTTGATATGGTTGTTCTTCCTATGGGATAACCAACCCCTTCAGCTCCTTCAGTCCTTCCCCTAACTCCTCCATTGGAGAACCCCTGCTCAGTCAGATGGTTAGCTGAAAGCATTCCCATCTGTATAGGTAAGGCTCTGACAGAGACTCTCAGGAGATATCCATATCAGGCTCCTGTTAGCAAGCACTTCTTGGCATCAGCAATAGTGTCTGGATTTTCTGGCTGCATATGGGATGGATCCTCTGGTGGAGCAGTCTCTGGATGACCTTTCCTTCAATATCTGCTCAACTCTTTGTCCCTGTATTTCCTTTGGACAGGAGCAATTCTTGGTTAAAATTTTGAGAAAGGTGGGTGGCCCCATCCTTCATCAGGGGTTCATGCCTAACCTCTGGATATGGTCTCTACAGATTCTCTCTCCCCTTTGTTTGGTATTTCAGCTAATGTCATCCCTGTTAGATCCTGTGAGCCTCTTACTTTCTTGGCATGTGGAAATTTCTGTTAGCTACCCCCAGTTCTCCATCCCCCACTGCTACACACCTCTGTTCATTTTCCTAACCCTCTGTACATCTCCCTGTCTACTCCAACACTTGATCCTGCCCCTTCTTTTTCTTCTCTCCCTCCTCTCTTCTTTCCAAGTACTGCTCACCCTCTACCTCTCATGATAATTTTGTTCCCCCTTCAATGTATCCTTATTTATAATAGCCAGAATCTGGAAACAACTCAGATGTCCCTGAACAGAGGAATGAATATAAAAATATGGTATATTTACACAATGGAGTACTACTCAACCATTAAAAACAATGACTTCAAGAAATTCACAGGATGGATCTAGAAAATACCATTCTGAGTGGGGTAACACAGTCACAAAAGAACACATATAGTATGTGCTCACTGATAAGTGGATATTAGGGAAAAAACTCAGATACCCATAATACAACTTACAGACCATATGAAGGTCAAGAAAAAGGAAGACCAAAGTATGGATGCCTCAGTCCCTTTATATTCTTAAACATATTAATCTATTGTATTTTTGACCAGCAATGAGGATTAATACTCTTTTTATTTATTAATAAAAAATAAAAATTATTTATTTACATTTCAAAAGAGGGTGCTTTATAATCTAAAATCAAAAAAGTATCAGACTAACAATACAATTCTTTACCTATAAAATGCATTTTTCACAGAAATAAATATATATGGATTGCAAGCCTTAGGAATCTCAAGATATACATCTCTGGCCAAAGTTTATATTATATAGGAAAAGATAAAAATACATAACTTCTGAATGAGAAATTAGATCAATGGGTATTAATATTGAAATTTTTACAAAGAAAAGTAATAGAATATAAGTAAGTGTACAATAAAACTTATTCCTATTGATAAATTATTGCTTGGCACTGTGAGGGGAGAGGAAAGCTCATTCATGAAGTTGCAGCCTCAGGTATAATCGATGGGCCAGGACTTAAGCTTTCAAGCAAAGAAGTTGAGGCTTGACACCATCAAGAGAGCTTATTGAGAGGCTATTGGTGAAAACTAGTTGCAGCAGAGACTCTATAATATTGGAGATGCCGGTGCCATGGGATGACTATCAATAACAGCAGTAGCAGTGGAGTAGAGCCAACCAGGGCCTAGAAGACAAGCTACATGCTACAGAGGGCAGAGGTAGAAAAGTGACCTAAGATTTTACAGAAGCCCAGAAGATAATTTGTTGGTCCTAGACACTGGAACAAGAAGCTGTGAGGATGAAGTTGCTTTAAATACCTCAACATTTTAGCCAGAGTCATGGGATACTTGCTGAGGAAGGCTGCTAACAGGGAGTGAAGGCAGCCCTAGAGAAAGATTTATATTGCAGTCAACAAAACTGAAAGGAGCTGGACATCAGATGGAAATATAGAGTTTGAGTTTACCTAGCTTGTTTTTTTCGTCTTTCTTTGGTCCAGCACTTCCTCACTATGATGTTTTGTAATGATAATATATATGTGATATTGGAAGTATGTGAACATTTTTTAAATTTGATTTCATAGGGGATTACAGTTAAGAGATTGTATGAATGTCAGAAGAGACTTTGAGACTTTTGAACATTGTTGAGACTGTGTACTTTTGAAAATAAACTAAATGTATAGCCCCAATAGACTCATGTTTGGTGATTTGAATATGCTTGGCCCGTGGGAAATAGCACAATTAGGAGGTGTGACCTTATTCAGAAGGCGTAACCATGTTAAACAATGTGTATCACTGTAGAGAAGGGACATTGAAGTCTCATATACATGGTCATGCCTGGCCAGTGTGATCCAGATCTTCCTTCTGGCTACCTGCAGAATACTGTCTTTCCTTGCTATCTTGTGATCAAGATACAAAACTCTTAGCTCTTCTACTATCATATCTTCCTGGATGTTGCCATGCTTTCCATCATGATTATAATAGACTTAACCTCTGAAACTATAAGCAAGCCACAATTAAATATTTTTCTCTATAGGAGTTACTTTAGTCAAGTTGTCCCTTTATAGCAATGAAACACTAACTAAGACAGCTGTGATCTGCATTTAATCCCTTGGGTGCATCTTTGAGATCACTGTCAGGAATCTTATACTTTACCTTTCCCAGTGGATAATACCTTCGTTAAGGACGAAATTTCTTTCATTGAACTGACAAGAGACACACACACTTGCTGTGACTGTTATAGACAGCAGAGATCTTCATAATGGAGTCATATCTCCTTTTCCCACTAGTACATATATCTTAACCAAATATCATAATTTTAGGCCTTTCCAGAAAATGATTAAGTACTAATTGCTAGACCTCTAAGAATATTGGAGTGTACATATCAAGATGGTTCAAATGGATATTTTGTAACTTCTATACCTTACTTTGAAAGCAAATATAAACATCAGTCAATGCATAATATAATATTCAGCCTCTTTGCAAATTGATTTACCAATGATATAGTTTGTGTTTTACGTTAAGCTCCATTGTGACACAAATTCTAAGCTAATGCTCAAAATATAGGTATGAAATACCTGCTTTGTAAATCCTAAGATAACATAGCATATTCTTGGGAATAGTTAAATAGTGAGAATTTGATAGCTTGATATTCAAGGTTCTACCTATGAATTGTTACACTATGAAACATTCATTAATTGCATGTGCACAGTGATATGACAGAAGAAATATTAAGCATCATTTCATACTTGGGATCAGGAAGTACTTTTCTCCCACAAACAACAATCATCTGACAGGAAGGAGAAGTACAAAGAAAAAGAATTGAAGAGATGAGCAAGAACACCAAAAGAACCAGTTTTAAATGATAATATGGTGAGAAAGTAAAATGTTTCATGCACTTTGGAAAATAATTTAACAGTTTCTTACAAGGATGTTATAATATGAACTCTTAATTGATAAATTATTGCTTGCCCATGAAATGAGTAAACTAGAGCCAGATGAGAATATATAAAGCCAATCTTATTAGGAAGCTGGTTTTGGGTGGGTTGACTGGTCTCATGGAACAAGGTAAGGGAATTCACCATGGGGAGGCAGACAGATGGGATGAGGAATATAACAAGAGAAAGAGTATAGAGTATGTGGATGCAGGGAGAGAGAGAGAGAGAGAGAGAGAGAGAGAGAGAGAGAGAGAGAGAGAG
>NW_021604618.1:12144755-12155879 GCF_004785775.1 Grammomys surdaster | reverse complement strand
CACAAAATATATGGATTTTATATGGAGGAGCTTCTGGAGGAGAAGAAGCCAAGCCCCTGGGCTGGAAAATTCATGGTAGAAGGAGGGATTTGTCACCCATACATTGTAACAGGTAGGGACTAAAGGATTCTGGGAAAGCACAAAGGCCAGGTCTGCTTTGGTATGTTAAATATGCACCTTAGCCTTTTGTCCTGAGTCTGAAACCCAACATCAATCCTATTTCAAGAGAAAACACATAAATTCATATGTTAGTTTTATTTATGGTTTCACTGAATCAGAAATAATGTAGGTATAATTTCATAATTAATAGAAAATAGAAGGTACACCCACATAATAGCACCCTCCTTAGTGATAAACATGAACAGATTACTGATACACTTACTGATTATTGTATGTTCCAATATACTTTGTTTATATAAATCTCAAATGCATAATTTCAGGCACAGAAGTTTACATCTGTAACTTCAGCCCTCGGGAGCTGATGAAGATGAAGAAAAATCTGTGCTTTAGCATTAGAATGAATGAGAGGCAAGGGGAAAGGCTGATGCACAAAGAGCAGGTGAACTACAGAAGCAGATCAGTGTGCCCAGAAATTCAGAGTTATCCTTAAAGCAGTATGAACTTTAGGTGGATCAACTTGCCTGCAAATCACTTAGCAGAAACTCTTAGTCAATAGAGTCAGAGCTGGAGACTAACTGAGATATTATGCAGAGATGTGGTCAAGCAGCAAGGAAACTGCTTGATGTAAGGAAGTCCAAAGGAAAAATGTTCATTTTTCAAACACATGTTTTCAGAATCTCTCTTGTTACAATGAGCATGGCCCTGTGTGTGTGTGTGTCTGGGGTGTAGTCAGGAAAGCATGAGCACATGCATTGTTCTCATAGAATAATGTTTGTCCTTGATGAATGAACAGAACACCAATGGCTTATGCTCTAAGAATTGACAAATGGGACCTCATAAAATTGCAAAGCAATTTGTAAGGCAAAGGACACTGTCAATAGGGTAAAACAGCAACCTACAGATTGGGAAAAGATCTTTACCAATTGTACATCCCATAGAGGACTAATATCCAATATAAACAAAGAATTCAAGAAGTTAGTCTCCAGAGAACCAAATAACTCTATTAAAAATGGGGTAAAGCGCTAAACAAAGAATTTTAAACTGAGGAATATTGAATGGCCAAGAAACACCTGAAGAAATGATCAACATTTTTATTCACCCTGGAAATGCAAATCAAAACAACCCTGAGATTCCACCTCATACCACTCAGAATGGCTAAGATCAGAACCTCAGGTGCCAGCAGATGCTGGCAAGGATGTGGAGAGAAGAACACTCCTTCATTTTTGATGAGATTGCAAGTTGTTACAACCACTCTGGAAATCAGTCAGTCAGTTCCTCAGAAAATTGGACATAGTATTACCTGAGGACTCAGCTATTCCGCTACTGTGCATATACCCAAAAGATGTTTCAACATAAAACAGGGACACATGCTCCAGTATGTTCATAGCACCTTATTTATAAAAGCCAGAAGCTGGAGAGAACCCAGGTGTCCTTCAGCAGAGGAATGGATACAGAAAATGTGGTACATTTGCACAATAGAGTGTTACACAACTATTAAAAACAATAAACTCATAAAATTCTTAGGCAAATGGATGGAACTAGAAAATATCATCCTGAGTGAGGTAACCCAATAACAAAAGAAGACACATGGTATGCACTCACTGATAAGTGAATATTAGCCCTAAAGGTCAGAATATCCAAGATACAACTCATAGATCATATGAAGCTCAAGAAGGAAGACCAAAGTGTGGGTGTTTCGGTCCTTCTTAGAAGGGGGAACAAAATACTCATGGGAGCAAAAATGGAGACAAAGTGTTGAGTAGAGACTGAAGGAAAGGCTATCCAAAGATTGCTCCACCTGGGGATACATCCCATATACAGTCACCAAACTCATACATTATTGCAAATGACAAGAAGTGCATTCTGACAGGAGCCTGATATGGCTGCCTCTGGAGAGGCTCTGCCAGAGCCTGACAAACACAGAAGTGGATGCTTACAGCCAATCATTGGACTGAGAATGGTGTTCCCAATGGAGAAGTTAGAGAAAGAACTGAAGGAACTGAAGGGGTTTGGAACCTCATAGGAAGAACAACAATATCAACCAGCCAGACACCCCAGAGTTCCCAAAAAATAAACCACCAACCAAAGAGTACACATGAAGGGATGCATGGCTCCAGATGCATATATAGCAGAGGATGGCCATCAATGGGAAGAGAGGCCCTTGGTTCTGTGAAGGCTCGGTGCCCCAGTGTAGCGGAATGTGAAAGCAAGGAGGCAGGAGTGGGTGGATGGGTAGGGGAACACCCTCATAGAAGCAGGAAAAATGGGGATGAGATTGGAAGTTTCTGGGGGAAAACCGGGAAAGGGGATAACATTTGAAATGTAAATAAAGAAAATATTCAATTAAAAAAAGAAAAAATTTAGTTAATATGAAAGTATATATTAATTAGGACTGTGCACGTGCTTAAGATTCACTCACACACTCCTTCTGAGTAGTGGAAAGTCTCAATGGGACAGGGTAGATATGTGTCATCTTTATTATTTTAACATATTAATGTGTATGTGGCGTGTCACTGCATGCACATGGAGGTCAGAAGACAACTTGTAGGAGTTCAATCTTTCTTTCCACCATGTGGGGCTTGGAGAATCTATCCCAGATAAATAGTAATAATAATAATAATAATAATAATAATAATAATAATAATAATAGAAGAGGTCTTTACCTGGTGATCTATCTGTTTTGTTTCTCACTATTAGCTTGCTCTCCCTCTCTCTCTCTCTCTCTCTCTCTCTCTCTCTCTCTCTCTCTCTCTCGGTGTGTGTGTGTGTGTGTGTGTGTGTATGTGTGTGTATATTTTTAACTTCCCATGCATTCAAAGAGAGTTATATGCTACAAGACTGGCCAATAATACACAAATGAAAAGCAAAAAGCTGCTTCTTTGATATTTCTCACTTTTTACTATGTCTTTTCTTCTTTTCATCCAGTATGTGTGATGATAATAGAGTTTAATGACAACAGAAACATTCACATTGCATGGCCACTAGTAAAGAATAATTTTTGGTCTTCCTGCTTGAGCTTCATGTGGTTTGTGAATTATGTCCACTTATCAGTTAGTGCATACCATGGATGTTCTTAAGTGATTAGGGTTGCTCATTCAGGAACATATTTTCTAGTTCCATCCATTTGCCTAAGAATTTCACTAACTCATTGTTTTTAATAGCTGAGTAGTACTCGATTGTATAAAAGTATCACATTTTCTGTAATTCATTCCTCTATTGAAGGACATCTGGGTTCAAGAAGAAGGAAGACCAAATTGTGGGTGCTTCAGTCCTTCTTAGAAAGGGGAAATACTCATGGGAGCAAATATGGAAACAAAATATGGAGCATAGACTCAAAGAAAGGCCGTTCAAAGACTGCCACACCTGAGAACCCATCCTATATATAGTCATAAAACGCAGATGCTGATGTGGATGCCAAGAAGTGCATGCTGATAGGAGCCTGATATAGCTGTTTCCTGAGAGGCTCTGCCAGAACCTGACAAATACAGAGGTGGATGCTCACAGATAATCATTGGACTGAGCATGGGGTTCCCAAAGGAATTCTCAGTGGAGGAGTTAGAGAAAGGATGGAAGGAGATGACAGGGTTTACAACCCTATAGGAAGAACAATAGTATCAACCAATCAGACCCCACAGAGCTCCAAATGAACTAAATCACCAACCAAGGAGTATACATGCAGGGACCCATGGCTCTAGCTGCATATGTAGGAGAGGATGACCTTTTCAGGAATCAATGGGAGGAGATGCCCTTGGTTCTGTGAAGGCTCAATGCCCCAGTGTAGGGGAATTCAAGGGAGAGGAGGCAGGAGTGGGTTGGTTGGTGGGGAAACATCCTCATAGAAGCAGGTTAGGGGGGATGGGATATGGGGTATCGGGAGGTAGAATGGGGAAACATTTGAAATGTAAATAAAGAAAATACCCAATAAGAAAAGGAATAATATCTGACATTGTTGCCAGGATAATGTGATTGCTCATTACTTATGTGGTGCTGCAGTTTATTCCTTCTGGTCATTCTTCTATATATCATAGTAGAAGGGTATCCAAAGATGCCTCTATTGTGTTCTTTTCCCCTTCTATCTTCTCTCTTTTATTCTCGACCTAAATAAAAATGTCGGAGTATGTGAGTACCCCAAGTCTTAAGCAAGGAAAATATGTTTTAGAGTCATTTCATCTAGGTTTAGTTTCACTGTGTATAGCAACACAGAGTGATTACCACTAGGTTTCTGAAACATTATGATGAAAATTCTGTATTGACTGACAGCTTCAGCAGGAAAATACTATCTTACTTAGTAATGTGTGTCCTGAGCTACACACACACACACATACACACATGCACACACATACACACATGTTTCTGTCATGATAATTATATATTTTCTCATATTTATAATATATATATATATATATATACACACATATGTGTGTGTATGTGCCTGATATATACATGTTATATATATATATATATATATATATATGTATATATATGGTTTGTTTGGAAGCATAGAATATGAGGACATTCTTTTATATAAGGTTTGTTTTCTTAATAGTAAGAAAACAACACTGTTAAATGTTAAAATGGAATTTTAACATGCATGAACCTAACAGTTCCCATGTAGACAGATATATGAATGGTGAAAATTTTGGAGGGATGAGTATATAGAATGACCCACAGTATGAAACAAGTGGGATAATCAAAAAACAAGATCCCTCCTTCACTTCCTTCCACCATTACTCTCATGAACTCAAATCACATTCATTGCAGAACTTCCTTTGGCTAAGCCCATTTTCCACCTAAGGAAGCCATTTTCTTCCCTGCCCAAAGTAGCTGAGAAGAGGTGAGGAAGTTGGTTGTGAATAAAAGTTGCATCCTTTGCCAAGGAGTTAGGTTGCAAAATGAAAGAACATGGCATAAGGTTAATTTTGTCTGGTTTTAGGAACAAATTATTTTATTTTAGTTTGGGGGGAAGTAAAATGAAGCAATTCAGAAGGAAGAAAGAATTCCGGAAAGAAATTCTATTCTTACCAACCCAGCAGGGATGTACATTTCAATTGCTGAGAGGAAACAATATTAGATGCAATGCTAGAGGCTCATTGGAAGCGGAAGCAGAGCCTAATTTGAAGCAGGAGCCATTCATAAAATGACTCACAAACGTGCTTGCAAGAATTAAAACAAGTTTATAAAGAATAATTCTTGTTTGCAATTTTTTTCATTTCAAGAAAGTATTGAACAGGAGTGTGGCCCATACCTGAGGTTGCATCAATCTTCTTCTGTTTTTCAACATGGTCATTATTAAAGCAAGAGACAGACAGATAAATCTGTTGAATAGTCAGGAGCTGATCAACAATAGGCCAGCAAATGCCTAAAATTCTGGCTCACCGCCATACCAACAGAGTAATAACAGAGCAGACAGCAAATGATATTTTATGTATTAGGAAAATCTGAGTGCTAGATTTCTCCCAGGCAGGACATTAGGCAGTTTAGTCAATGATAGGTCCTTACATACGCCAGTTTGGCTGCCTCAAGGGAGTTACATGATGAAGGCCGGCAATAAACAGGAAGTGTGTTTTCACCTAGGTTTTTTACACACTTCCTGCCTTATAGCTCTGGAGTCTGAGGGCACCTTTTAGCAGTGTACCCTGTTGCACTGGGTCCTCCTCCACACTCTAGTATCTCAAATCTCTGGGAAGCAAAAAGCTTTGTAGGTAGTGGATGCCAGCAAAACTTCTGTAATACTGGGAAAAAAAAGGAGCAATTCCTCTTCTAAGTCAATTCTCAATAGTGACTGTAACCATGGGGCAACCAAGCCACTCCAGATCACAGCTGCTAATCAATCCCAAGCTCATTTCATGGGTCTCAGAGAATCTTTCTCCTTCCCACAGATAGTTGCTGTCTCCCATTAGTTCCATGGAGAATGAACCCACTTTAGCACCTAAAGGCTGCTCTTATACCCACCAGGACTCAGCTTTTAACACAATAATTTGACCTTTAAACCTTAGGGTAACATACTTTCTGCATCAAGGCTTTCTCATCTGAAAGACAGACCAACTCCCAGGTTTATCAGCATGATGGATGTGAGGGATCAGCCTTTCTCATGTGGGAAATATTCTCGTTCCACCTTGTCCTTCCTCTTCTTCCTTTCCACAGACACATTATCCCTAGTGTCTTAGGAGAAGTATTGGTGCTACTTGGTATTTCTGTACAGAAAGAAGGTTGGAAAATAATCATCAAAATCATGTAACTCGTACCTTGTATAATCATTATGAACAATCTCAGTAATATTCATAACTCCATCACCAGAAGAAAGAACACTCAGACAATACTGCCTTCACTGCAACCTGAAGGTTGGAAAAGGAGAAAAGTTGCCTAGCTTGACAAAGAAATAACTTGGTACAATTTGCATTCAGATTTAAGTAATAGGGCTATAGCAGACTTGGTATGTGGGCATATTTCTCAAAGCATTGATTTTCAAAGTTTTTTTAAGTGTATGTATGTATGTGTGTGTGTGTGTTTGTTTGCGTGCGTGTGTGTGTGTGTGTGTGTGTGTGTGTGTTTGCAGATGTCTGTGAGGGTCACAGGTATTCCTTGTACCCTTGGTTACAGTCAGGTAGGAGATGTTTGATGTGAGTGCTTAAGAATTGCAATCATGTATTCTAAAGAGTAGCAATTGATTTTAATTTGGGCCATCTCTCCAAGTTCAGTGTATTGTACTAATGTTACTAAAGATTTCTGTGCTAATGAATACAGTAAGACAATGAGAGGAGAGATGTAGACCTAATGGGAACTGAGAAAGTGTGTGAAGTGTGTGGTTTAGGTATATGCAGATAGACATACAAGCGCGTGTACACACACACACACACACACACACACACACACACACACATCGGAGTTACTGAAGCATTGACCTTAGAGTAATTCTTTCCTAAATAAAACTATCTGTTTTACATTTTAATTGATATTACAATTTGAAACCAATGTCCAACTACAAGGGCTACTAGAAACAAAAAAAAGAAAATCAAGAACTCAATACAAGAGCAGGGTATGCATGTTATACAGGTCTAGTAGTAACCTAGGCCTGCCAACAGGTTTTATTGTTACAAGTTACAAACACAGACACTAGCTATCAAATTAATAGGGTGGTGAACTCATACATGTATATAGTTGTTGATTATTATTTTTCCTTCATATCATGTATGTTCCACCATAGAAATTTTATCCAATCATACTAAGATTTATTCTTCTCACTAGTAAAATGGAGATGCTAAAACTGAATATGTTTATGCAAATTAAATTAAGATGAAGCATGTGAACAATAAACATGTTCTTCCCTATAATATGGTTCAACCATTTATTTCAACTAATTAATTTACTAATGATTAAAAATAGGAACAACAACCAGCCAATATTAGCTGAACCTTAATAACATAGTACTTTAGCTGGAAAACATTATGTGACTTTTAATGACTACCTTCTTTCACCCCATCTTTGCCTTCATTAAATTTTATGCCTTTGGAGCACCAAGTTTGATCATAGGACAGTTTTTATTTTCACTCTCCTGAATATCACTTTGGCATCATAGCTTGTTTCATACTTGATGCATTTTAAAAGTGCTGGGTTTCCTTTAAGTTTCTTTCTCAAGACACAGAAACTTATTCTGAATCCAACCTAATTCAATTCAGTTTACCAAAAGGAAAACAAACCTTGTGTTTTCTAAACCGTGATACAGAGGTAAGACAAGTCTCTGCATCAAGTTTCCTGCAGCCCTTCCTTGTTCTACCTCAGGTCAGACTGTTGATAATCTCCCTCTATTACTGGGATTTAGCTCAGTTTTATTATGCCATCTTCTTACAGAAACAGGACCAAACAAGTTACAAATCAGAAGCTGACCCTACAAAGGCAAGAATAGCTGTTTGAGATTCATTCATTATGTAGAAACAAGAAATTCTTCAAAAGAATGGTTAATCTTCAACTGCATCAAGAATTTAATAAAGCTGCATGAGTCAGGGGCATTTTTCAAAGCAATAATGAATCTGACATTAACTGGCCTTGCTCTCTAAGAGTAAAATGCATTCCAGTCCTCTCCTTCTTCAGGAGCCTAACTCAGAGGATTGCACTAGGGCTGGTTTCTCCCTGCAATCTCTAAGCTCCCACCCTTTTGTTGAGGACATTATCACTCCAAAGTCATTTAGGAGCCTAAACACTTCCCTTTGTTTGAATTAGAGGAATAACAACCCAAATGCCATGCCCATGAGGGAGAATGGAGTCTTTAAAAGCAGGTATATAATTCTGCCCAGATGCCATTGTTTTCCAGTGACATAACTTGTTGATTTCAGTCTAACATTTCTTCACTACCCTGACCATATAAAGTAAAGAGCACATGTCCAAAGGGCAGCAGTTTCATTGACTTAGATTCCTTAAGTCCAAAGCTGATTTAAAAGCAAATAACTGGCAGAAAGAGAATAAACTCTTGATGCCAGAAACAAAACTGAAATATTGTGTGGCAAGACGATTAGGTTGCCTTACACTGAGATATTCTGAAGAGGTGCTAACACTGCACTTTAATGTCTTTGATGATAAAAAAAAAATCTGTGTCCTGCAGATCTTGAAATTTCTCTCTAAGACAACAACATCCTTTTTATACAGTGGATTATCAAACTTAATGTATTTCAAAAGAATATGTATGGATTTGGGGAGGGTTATTATGTATTCATTTTCTACATTATTAATTCAAAATTTCCCTTGTTATTTCCTTCCAATGATTTCCTTAAACTTGGTCTGCTGTCATTTTCCAGTGTTTTGAGATAATGACCTAGCTAATTGACTTTCAATTCTGTTTATCAATAGGTGTACATGGGGATACACATTTCCACTAAGAATTGTTATATCTGATGAATAAGTGAGAAAAAGTAGAATTTTGCAGATAAGGGGTTAGAGTAGCAATATGTTATATAAAATTCTGTCATGAATATAGTATTTTTAAAAAAACATTTGTAGAATCTGATTTCTTTTTACCAAAGTCTTACTTCATTCATTTTCCAAATGCTTAGCTCCATTCATACCTTTTGCCTCAACTTTTGCCTTTGACAATCATCACTGATCATACTTCCTGGAGCCAGGTCAGCCATCTTACAGCTGTGGAGGAAGAACTGACAAAAAAAAAACCCACAAGACAAATGTTACAGAAAAGTTAAACATGGACCTTGGAACATAAGCAACTGAATCAATGCCAGCAGCCAGTTTCTTGTTATGTGAAATCAGTGAATCTCCTGTTATTTTGGACATTGTTAATAGGATATTCCATTGTCTTTCACTAAAATGAATTCCTTACAGATACAGAACTTTCTATGACTGGAACTTTACTTACTCTCAAGTCTCACAAATGTATGTGTTGATAGTGAAGGGTGGCTCAATGAACGGACTTATCTTAGCAGACATTTACACTTTAAAAGCTGGATTAAATCCTCAGAAACCCTAGGAAGTATAAAAAAAAGAAAAGTATGTGAACTAGTGAGAGGCATATGTTGGCACGAAACAGTGAGTTCTATACTCATCAGAACTCTTAATGGCTTAACACTAGGAGTATGCTTAAAGACAAAAGTAGTTTAATTTTGTGATTTATATGAGTCTTCCTATATGGTCAATAGAAAGAACTTTGTGTCAGTGATGACTGACATCTAGAGAATGTTCAGGAGAGACTCTGAGATGTATATTTCTTTCATTTATTGTTATTGTCAACAACCTTCAATTCATGATCTTCAAGATAAGTTAAAGCAGAAGATGGGTAGGTAACCAGGTAGATATCATCAGTTGTGGTAGACATACTTGCCACAAAACTCCTTCATAGTCTACAGCCTGTAAAAGAAAGAAGTGAAATAACAAGACTGATAGCTGGTCAGAAGAATGGGGCCTGAGAAACATCTCTGGTCCAGAAAGGTGTGACATCCTAACCTTATGGAAAGACCAAAAGACAGCTCTCTTATCCTGGCTCCAAAAGTCTGAAACCTTGTTTCTATATAGCAGATGGATTTCTGATAAAGAATAAAGACATATTATGTTGCATCCAATAAGAGTAAATCTAAATGGGCTGGCCATTCTCCTGGAAAGAACTAAAATTTCCTCTGGAAAAGTTGCTTATTCTGGAGATTCTTGAGAGTGGTGCGGAAACATGTTTAAAATGCCAATTGGATCAATGATTTCTTGGCTACTGTCTACTTTCGGACTGGAGATTGTGTCTGGCTCTGCTGTATGCCATCTTCTACATTTCATTATTTTTTCCTGGGAAACAAGGGAAGTCAGGAACATCATCTTGGTGAAAGAAATCTGTCTTTTGAACAGGGGAGAGAGGCAAATACAGAACATTAGTTCCAAATAACTTTCTATACGTATGTAGTCAAGAGTCAATGTGTTCAAATCAAATTCTACCTAACTGAAATAACTTTTCTTCTCATATTGTCTGACTGTATGTCATCTGTTCCTCATAATCATGTCATCCAATTATCATCTCATGTTGCTTTGCCTAATGCAACTCCCCTCTTATATCACTGGAAATCTGGTACCTCCTTCCATCTTGATTTTTGTTTCTACTTCATGTTGATTTGTTTCTGTTTTAGACATTTGTAATATGTCTTCTGATGTTACTACCTTCTATATCACACTCAGTGATCTTTCTAAAACCCACAATCAATCAGATTATTCACATAAGTCAAGCCTATCCACATTTCTCAAGATTTTCTTTATAGTCTAGTTACTATGTATTTCTTTAATAAATTTCTACCATTTAATTTTTATACCATATGTTATCTCCTCATTAAATATACTCGTATTTATATTACCACATTCACCCTTGCATAGGGGATAATGAAAATTAAGTGCAGGGCCTTGTAGCTTCTGGGAGAAGAAGAAGAGGAGAAGGAGGAGGAGGAGGACGAGGAGGAGGAGGACGAGGAGAAGGAGGACGAGGAGGACGAGGAGGAGGACAAGGAGGAGGATGAGGAGGACGAGGAGGAC
>NW_021604618.1:12117387-12144745 GCF_004785775.1 Grammomys surdaster | reverse complement strand
AGGAGGAGGAGGATGAGGAGGATGAGTATGAGGATGAGAAGGAGGAGCAGGATGAAGAGGAAGAGGAGGAGGAAGAGAAAGAGCAAGAGGAGGAGCAGGAGGAGGAGCAGGAAGAGGAGCAGGAGGAAGAAAAGGAGAAGGAGGAGGAGGAGGAGGAGAAGAAGAAGAAGGGGAGGAAGAGGAGGAGGAAGAAGAGGGGGAGGAGGAAGATGAGGACGAAGATGAGGATAAGGATGAGGACGAGGAGGACAAGAAGGATGACAAGGATGAGGAAGATGAGGATGAGGAGGAAGAGGAAGAGGAGAAGTAAGAGGAGAAGGAAGAGGAGGAGGAGGAGGAGGAGGAGGAGGAGAAGAAGAAGAAGAAGAAGAAGAAGAAGAAGAAGAAGAAGAAGAAAACTAATGAGAAATTAATGTTGTATTCTTTATCTTATGGATATAATAGAGCTGCTGATAGTGTTTTAGAGTACATACATAGTTAAAATAAAATAAAATCCTGTTAAATTCCAAAAGTATCATAGATCATAGTTGAAGAAGCTAAGAATATATTTTCTGGTTTGGAAAAAAAAGAGGCTTAGAGAGAAAAATTGAGTTGCAGCACAGAGTCCGAAAGTAGTTGGATAAGGAAGAGATGCACACAAGTTCCTTGTCACCAACTATGTTGTACCTCAATATTTTGTTCTATCTGACTAGTAGTGGTGATGCAGGACACTGACAGCAAGCGTATTGAGTCATTGTTGAATTTGCTGGTTTATATTATTAATTTAAATCTCATCCAATTCACTTCTTCTCTTTTGAGGAACTGAAAGGTTGAAAACCTACTTCATAGATTCGTGAGTAAACTCTGTGATTATACCAAATATTATACTATTAATATGATTTTTAAAAGATCTTGCCCAAAGACAACTAAGTGACTGAAATTCACATTGTCAAAAGAAAGCCACAACCTTCCTTTTTATACACCTCAAGAGGGCCATTTGCCCTTATTTCATCAGGCTTCTGTAGTTTGTTTAACGTGACATCTAAAAAATGAAAAAAAAAAAAGGCTGAAATTTTTTGGCATATCCTTGAGAATTTTAAGGTTTTCTGTATTTGGTGCTATTCTAGAGAAATTCAAATTAATATTCTCATAAACGACTTAAGAGGAGTTACTACCACCACAAACAGACAACCCATGACACACTCGCTAATATAAACCAAAGAACTCCAAATAAGTTACCTCTTTTTGATCTGTTGGCCAATAGGGATAGTTTTTCAGACTGCTAACCCTATGAGCCTGATGATAAGCCACTATTGCTGAAGATACTACACACAAAAATGAATCACAAAACATGGGTGCTTCAAACTAATTCTTATTTAGAAGTAGCATCCCCATTACTGAGAGCTCATGATGTTGAAAGTTGTTATGTGAGCCACCAAAGGAAAAAAAATAGGTCTCAGTCTCATCCAGGTGTAAACCTTGCAAGCTACAACAGCTGAACTGAGAAGGAAAGTCCACCAATAGAAGAGTGCATGAATGACCTGGGAGTGAAAACACACTTGGATTAAAGGTCTATTCCACAAGAATTACTCATACATAACACTATTCAAGGGGCCAAGAATTTGTCACAGGCCCCAGAAGGAAACCTATTTATACTATTCTGCTAAATGAACATGATATTCAAATGATTATTAATGAATTATTGTTTGGTTCATGTATCAGAGCATCTCTCAACTTTAATAAAAAAGAAAAGTTTCTCATTTCAGTACATAGAAATTAATACTGAGACAGCTTGAACTGGACATCACACAGTTCAGAACAAAAGGTTGGATATTTCAACCTAAAACAAACATTCATATGATAACCTTTTTAATGTTCAGGAAGCTTGGTGGAACAGAGGGTAGGCTTTAAGAACCAGAGGTAGGTAACATCAGAGAAACGTTTTTAGGCAGAGCAAACCAGGTACACATATGGACTTACAATGATTGTAACAATAGGCATAAGACCTTTGCAAAATACAACAAGATAAAATCTTAGCATGGGTTGGAGGATATAGACAGGTAATTCTAGTAGTAGTTTGTAGTCTTCAGCTACTTTATGGGGTTTTATTTCTTCCACTCTTCACATTTTTTTCCTTGTACCTTCTAACACTAGAAAAAAAGGATAGAGGTGGAAAGAAAGAGATCCCTGAGTAAAGTCAGTATTAGAAAAAGGGACAATGTTACCCTTAGACTACTTTCTGATGACTAGGAATATCGAGTTCCTTGGGGGCAGTTTGATCTTTGCCATCAGGACATCTAATTTCTTTTTTGTTTTTCTCATATTTAGTCTTTCCACATAATTACTTAACAAACAGTGAACAACAACAACCAACAACCAACCATCAACCATCAACCAACCAACATCTCATCAACTTCTCAGGGATGTAGCATTGATATAGCTTCTCAAAAGAACCCAGAGTTCCAATTGTCACATAACTGCAGACCATCTGTAGCTGCCAAAATCATGTTCCTGCTAACGTATGAGGCAAATGATAGCTGCTGTGGACAATCTGAAGCAGTCCTATGTCTTATTCCTGTGATTAAAACAGAAAAGCCATATTTTTATGATTTTTATGTGTTTTTAAAGAAACTAAAATTCCAAAATTTTCACTATAGTACTTGAGGAGCAATTAGAACTTAATAATGAGTCAAATTTCTCTAATGATGTCTAATCCTCATTGACTGTAAACACACTAGTTCAGGCCCTGATACAAAATACTCAATGGGGAATAAAAAGAAGTAATCTGAGACTTGGATGGGAAGGGATGAATATGGAGAGATGAATATGCTCATGCATAAATTCTATAAAATTCTCAGTTAATAAAATTATCAAAAAATAAAAGTAAACAAAAATAAAAAAATAAATGATTAAAAATATTACCGCCAACATCTAGTGCTGTAAGAGACCAAAATAGTAGCTAATGACCTGACTGCTTCTTACTCAGAGACATTAAATAAATTATGAAGAGAAGCTAAAGCAGAACTTTTCATCGGGCCACACTGGCATCACCTGGAGAACAACTAAACACTGACTTCGTTTCCTGAAGATTTCAATTTAATAAGCTTTGCGTGGAGCCTAAGCATTGCTGTCTATTAAAGAAACTCAAAATGTACTAATGTACAGGCAGGGCTAAAATTTAGTACTGTAGCCAAGGTCGGTCTTCAGTAAATAAATCCAATCACTGAGGATCCAGAAGCAAAATGATCAGAAATTCCAGGGTAGCCTGGGCTACACAGGGATACCTTGTCAAAATAATCTAAAGAGAAACAAATATAAAACAAGCCAATTCTTTAAATCATCATGAGTAAAAGAAAGGAATCTCACTTTACTTGGACATAATCAACAAAGAATCTCCTGGAGGCAATACTATTTGTTTTAGCAATTGCAAAGCTTAATGATATTTTTCTTTTTCTGTATAACTCCCTAACAAAACTTACTGTTTAATTCCCAATTGATCTCAAAAGAAACTAATCATTTCTTGGACTATAAACTAAACTAACTACTCACTGTCACACACAAGAGGGGCCTGAAAGATAAGACAGTTAAACATGAATAACATGGATAGAGTTTTGTTTTTGTTTTTTGGACAGACAAAAAATATTGGTAAGTGTAATTTTGGTAAGGAAATTACAGTTACTTAATATAAAAAATGTGTCATGTAAACAGAATTACATATGCCAGTACTTAGCAAGTAGATGAATATGTATCGTCCTGAACTCTAGAGCAGATTTGGCTGCACAAATAAATGTAATACTGACCTGGACTACACAGCAAACCCTAGCCTATTAAAAGTGCTATGTTAATCTAAAATACCAATAACATAATAAATTGAGGTGGAGACTAATATATTCAAACTTTTTAATTTTACAATGTTTCTATAAGTGAAAATTATTCTATAATAAGTTTTATTTTTATTTTTATCTTCATTTTGATTTAATCACATTTCTTCTTTCCCTTTCCTTCCTCCTCACCTTCCCATATACTCTTCCCCATTGTACTGAAAATTCATTGCCTTTTTTATCACTAATTGCTATTGTATGCATATAAGTATATAAATATATATTGGTAAATATAATCTGTTCAGTCCATATAATGCTACTTTTATTTTTAAAGCAGATATAGTAAAGTGATATGTTCTCTATGCAACATCACATTTTTATATGTAATGTCAAATTATTATTTCTTTCTATATTAAAAGTAGCATGGACTTAGCACTTTCGATTGAAAACTGAGAATTAAACCTTGGCCTCACACATGCTAGCCAAAACTCTAATTCTGTATGATTAAACATTAATTTACAGTTTATAGCTATGTGACCATATCTCTTCAAGCTTTATTTTACATTTTGCTTATAGATCATCTTTACTTACTAGCTGCTAAAAATAGTTCATAAATTTATAATATTTCCACATAATTTTACATGACATACAATAAGACATACAAAAATAAAACTAGGAAAATGATAACCAAATTATCAATAATACTATACAGAGAAGAACATGAAAGAAAAATACTGTATTTGGATGGTAGGGGAAACAACTATTCTTTTTATTAGCAACAATGAAATTATCTCATTTAGGAATAGTGTTTTTATTGCCCTAAAATTCTCCTTGCCTTCTAGATTATTCATAACTTCTATTGATATATTAAGTATTTTGTAATACATGAGTTGTCAGTGTTTTCGAAGTTAGAAAATGGAACAGATGGAAAAATATTAAATAGTCTGGGTGGCTTATTTGACTTGGCATTGGAAATTGGATTCTATAATGTGATAAATTGTACTGAACTTGATCTTACCTACACTACTGGTAACCCCAAACCTGCTTCTCTACCCTGGAGGGGATGGGCTGACTGTTTGGAGCCTGTCATGCATATATTTAACAATATAATTTATTTCACTATCATCTTCCACAATCCTTTGCAATAGAATTAAAAACAAAGCATGTGGGAAATGTCACAACTTTTACATTTAAATTATTGAAACTAATAACAAATTAATGACTTGGAAAAAAACAAATAAACAAG
The DNA here is from genome assembly GCF_004785775.1 of Grammomys surdaster. Classification (NCBI taxonomy): domain Eukaryota; kingdom Metazoa; phylum Chordata; class Mammalia; order Rodentia; family Muridae; genus Grammomys; species Grammomys surdaster. Next base: position 12,139,699 of record NW_021604618.1, on the reverse strand, counting down.
TATCCAGAAGAGCCTGAGGAAGCCAAGAGAATGAGATATTGTCTACATAGGAAGTTACTTGAAAAGTGTAAGACAGATATACCTGTCATTTTATCACTGATCAAATTCTAAAATTATCTATGGAACATGTAACACAGGCCGATGTAGGAAAATATTTCTAAAGAATATAAAATGAGTATTCTGTATATCATAGAACGATAGGTTTAATCCTTGCTCTTGTTTCCTATCCATGGTGTAAGTCTTCCAATTCTGATGGTAAATTGAAGGTAGTAACACAAGGTGATAAGATTTCTATAAGTACATTAGGTGTCATGTGTTAAGTCTTAAACATTGTGTGAAATGTTGAATTGAGGAAAGCCCAATTCTACACAAAGAACTATAGGCAATTGAGGAAAACTGGTAAAGAGAAAGGTAAACTTCCCAAGGAAAGAGTTCACTAACTGGTTGTCTAGTGCCAAATTATCAGCCTTGAAAAAAAAAAAATATATATATATATATATATTACTATATGGACTGAGCAGCTTATATTTAGGACTATAAAGGTATATCTTTGCAATAACAATGAATCAAGAAGCATGAATTTGAAGGGTAGTTGGGATATACACACACACATATATAAATGAATGTGTGTGTGTGTGTGTGTGTGTGTGTGTGTGTGTGTGCGTTTGGGGCAAGGAAGAAATATTGCATTTATATATCATCTCAAAAAGCTTGTTGACTTGAGTTGCCAAACCAAGATGATGTTCATGTACACACCCTTACATAGGAATACATTTTTCTTGACCCTAGAATTCCTTGAGCAGAAATTGATGTTCTGTACTGCATCATGCACTTTTTACTGATAGTCTCAGTAATTAATGCACCCTAGTGGATGTGTCACTTTTTTGTAAACAAAAATGTTACTGAAAGAAAAACTTTGTCAAATTCCATTTACTATTGATTGTGCCAGTTTTTTTAATGGAATATGAGAATTCCATTTGTGAACGTATAACTGGTAGTTCTGTTCCACATACCAAAACCTGTATGTGGTAGGCCAATACCCAGCAGACTTAATTTAACCATGTGAATTCTTGTTTATTTGCATGAAGTGAGAAGACACAGTTTAAAACATCTCTATTACTATGGTTATGGATTGTACTATTTACACCAGATATGCTTGCCTGAAATTTGAAATATGGAAATGACACAGAACCATGTTCCTTCAATTACTATTCTGGAAACAAAATTGAAAGAAATATAAGTCTTGGGAGAATGTATAGAAAGTAGAATCATAATTTGTCTCATGATTGCTAGATATGGATATTGATGTTGGTTCAGACACCAAGTAAAAACTTGTATGTTGGAGTTCAATAGTCCAGTAGCTTAAATCTGTCTTCATAATTCAATAATTTCAATAATTTTATAATTTTAATTCTGTGCACCAAATCTCCTTGGACATTAGCTGGAGTCTGTTCCTCTTTCTATAATGCTCTTTAATTGATACTCTATATAATATTCATCAAGACCTTGACTTTGAATTCCATACTGCTCATACAGAAGTAATATCACAAAAAATCCCAACAAATTATTTATGTTTTAAGGGTTGTTTCTACAACAAAATTGGTATGATGTCAGTGATCTTTCCTACTTACCTCAAAAGACAAATTTGAAGTGGGGTTCACATAACTCCTTTATACCCTTCTAGTTCATTTACTGTCCTTTTGAACCCACTATAGGCTCATATTTATGACCTGTGTCAGTAGGCTCCTAATTTTCTGGCTCCTTATTGACCATAACCAGTGCAGAGTATTGGTAAGAACTGGATAAGAGGAATGGGTATATATGGGATATCTGTTATCACAATTTCAAGTTTTCCAAAAAGCTTTAGGTTTGTGTTTTCTACTGTTAAAGGTCGTTGCTTTTGTTAGAGAGTGACGTCTCTAGGTATCATTGAATTTCACTAGTGATTTTGTTTCTCCTGATGACTTAGGATTGTGATTGTTTGAATGAAAATCGCTTTCATAGGTCAGTACTTCAGAATGTTTGGTCCCTAGTTGGTGCAAGTATTTGGAAGAGATCAGGAAGTATCCTGGTTAGGATTTCTATTGTGAAAAAACACCATAACCAAAAATCAAGTTGGAATGAAAAGGGTTTATTTAGTTTACAGTCCCACACTGATGTTCTTCACCAAGTGAAATCAGGACAGGAGCTCAAGCAGAACAGAAATCTGGAGGCAGGAATTGATGCAGAGGCCATGGAGGAGTGCTGCTTTCTGATTTGCTTCCATGTCTTTGCTCAGACTGTTTTTTTGTAGAACACAGGACTGTGATACCAGGGATAGCAACATCCAGCATGGGTTGGGCCAACAATCACTAACCACTAATTAAGAAAATGCCTTAGGCTGGATCTTATGGGTGCATTCTCTCATTTGAAGTTTTCTTCCTTTCAGATGGCTATCTAGATTGTACCTAGTAGACATCCAGCTAGCCAGGACAGGAGGTTTGACCTTGTTGGAAAAGGTGTGTCTATGGGGATGGATGAAATTTCAGAAGTACACATCATATCTAGTTCTCTCTTTCTCTGGTTTGTATTTCTGAATCTGGATGTAGCTTTCATCTATGGCTCCAGTGCCATACTTGCCTGCTGCCAAGTTGCCTGCCATGGTTATTGACACTAGACATCTGGAACTCTAATCTTCAATAAGTGTTTCCTTTTATAAGTTGCCTTGGTCATGATGTCTCTTCTGAGAAATAGAAAAGTAAGACAAGGACTAAATCTATGCTTTCTTTTGTAGTTAGTTGGATTCTTGAATTCCTTGTTGATGTTCTTTTATCCTATCTATACCTTAGGAAAGTCTTCCTATTGTATTTGTTTCAATTTTATTGTGCTGCTACTGTTCTATGGATCTCCAGTTAAAATGAGAAAGGAAATGAGGAAAATTAATCTAAAAGGGGAAAAGAAAAGTAATACAACTAAAACCTCTAGAAAATAATGTCAAAATAAGCCTTGGAGAACGCATATCCTCCAGCTAGGCTCTGCTTCCTTTCTTCTACCCACATGCTCATCCCTTCATACCCACCTGTAGGCATCATATTCATGCTTACTGAAATCTAGATTAGCAATGGACTTCAGTAACTCCAAAGAACTTCAGCGGCTCCTTAGTGTCTCAAAATTACCCAAATTTCTAAGGTTACTGTAGCAAATTATCTGTGTTCCCTGAACTATATCCTTAACCATAGGTTTTATGCATTCTTTTGCTGGAGAACTTACTAAAATTTGTTTACCTTGGGTCTCTGGTCACTTTGCTCCCTTTACATTTAGTTTTAGAATTTAGCTCAACTTTGTTTTTATTTATTTATTTATTTATTTATTTATTTATTCACTTTACATCCAATTGCTGCCTCCCCTCCTCCCAGACACCTCCCTCACTCAGTCATTCCTTCCTCCCATCCTCCTCTTTTAATCTGAGAGTGTAGTGATACACCGTGGGTATCCACCTACATTAAGTCTATGTAGTGCTAGGTGCATCTTCTCCTATTGGGACCAAATAAGCCCATTTTGAGGAACAGGATCTACAGGTAGGCAACAGGTTAACACCGTTAAGTAGTCAGTAAAATTCTGGTTCCAACTCTTGGTATCCATATGTTTGAGCTAATTACTGAGTTCAAACATTAGTTTATTTACTCAAAACGGACATACTTCTCACCCTTTTCATCTACTTCTTCATCGTCATTATCTCTATCACAATCAACATCTCAACTCTACAGGTCATTGTGAAGATTAAATTAGTTCATATACAAATACATTTAAAGAGATATAGCACATTTTAAGTATTCTACCAGTCTTGGCTACTATTATCATTTCATTTTGTAGGAGAAAGAACAAAAACTTTGAAGACATTAATTTCTTGTTTCATTAATTTAGTTACTAGTTATATAGTAGGGATTTGAGGAGGGCCAGGAATTAGAGAGGACCCATGTCAGCAGTTACTATGCAGCTCAGCTATTAGATTACCTCTTCCCTATAGACAGAGAAGTTTGCTTTTTCATGTTTTTAGGAATGAGGCCACATTAGTAAAATCTTCAAGAATTAATTATCATGAAAAAAATTGACCTCTACTGAAACATGTATGTTTTCTCTAGTCAAGTGATGGAAAAGGACATTCACTTTTATTTTCTTCTGTACCTTATACATACCAGAAAGATCAGTATAAAAGACAATATCCAAAACACAATAGTTACATTTTCTAGGATGTTGATAAAAATGATATTCCTTCTTTCAATTTCATTTAGACAATATATTCATTTTATTAAAGAAATAGTACACATGCATTTTCTGTGAAATGTATTTTGAAGGAAAGTCAAATAGAATAGCATAAATAATTAATTCCTAGATTAGTAACCTGCAATTATAACCATCTTGCTTAATCCGGGGTATTTTCTGTAGCACACGCGTTGTTTGACTGTGTCAGCCTACTATTTGTCTTTAGTGATACAAAGCAGAGGAACTTATTACAAACACAGCTAATTAAAATTCAGCCAAACATCTTAGATTTTCGAATGGGAAAAGACTCAGGAAATTAAGTGTGCTTCCTGTAGGAATGTAGTCTCAATTCACATTTTATCTGGTATCATATTTTCCTGCCAAAACCATTGTATTACGCTACAATTATCCAGTGGTGCTATTTTACACTTGGGTTATTATTTCAGAAACCCTGCTTCCGATGTCTAATAAGGTTTCCACACATAACTCCCACACCCCAGAGCTGCCTTCAAAGGTCATTTCTTCATCTCGTTCTTTGCTGGCATAATTGCACCTGCCAGGTGAACTGCAAAACAAGTCCCAGACGCACATGGTGAGTCAGCCACTGTCATCTAAGCCGCTTTCCTGTTTATGCTAGTCTTGAGCATTATGGGCTGGGAAGGCTCGGGGGCCATTCAGAGCTTCTCTTTTTGATAGCCAGAATTTTCCATACATAGGTCCTCAATTCCCATAACAGGAAATCGAAACAGACTTGATATCAAAGAAGCAAGTTTTAAATAAGCTCGAACAAAGAAAAAAGAAGGGAGAGAGAGACCCCTAACGTTTTAAAAACATCTCAATTTGAAAAGGGAAGTGTGTCATGTTCCTGAGATGGTTTTAAAGACTTGCAACTGACTGCCAAATCTTTTGCTCCTGTCCCCCTCTCATGTTTACATTTTGTGCAATCTCCCCTGGGCTCCCTCAGTTAAAATTCACATTTCCTTATTGCTAGTTGCAAGTCTCACAGTAGAACTGAAGATTTCTCTGAACAAATAGATATGGTTATATTTTCCCAGTTACATTTATAATTAGGGAAAATGTCTTCAAAACTCCATCTTATCCCTGACACATGATGTATTAATGTGACCTCCCTCACAAGTTGTCTATTAGCCTGAAACAGAGTAACCATGTGGAAACTATAGTCTCAAAGTCAATGATACCATCTGTTTCTTGTCAATTTATGCTTTTAAATATCTAAGATTTGTAAAGCTTTAACTCAACAAAGGTTAACAAGATATTATTCACAGACATTCCAGGCCATTGGTATGCTCCTTCTAGCCCTCTAGAACTTGACAGTAAGATCCTATTGCTAATGGCACCTCACACTTCCATCAGAGAACATAGAGAAATACAGCTGGCACTGAATAGGAAGCTTCATCTCTACCAGTGAGCCTTCATTGTACTGGAAGATGCTATGCGCATTAACAGGGCAGAAAATAATCATGTTTTACCCACCTGTGAATCCTGCAAGCAGTAATAATAACTGTCCTGGAAAGACATGCTGGTGAAATATTGCTACAAACATCATAGGGATAATTAATAGCTTTCTAACTAAATGTCAGGCCTATTTTACAAAATGAAATCCATTTCACAAAATGCTACCATTATCATGTTGGGAACCTGTGATTAGACAGGTCATAGCCCCTAGTAGAGAGTCTAGTACCATTATTTTACTAAAGAGACATAATATTAAACTAATTTCTAATGACTTGTTGTTATACTCACTGATTAAGTCACCTTTATACCTTTATCAGAGAAGCTTCTGTTTTCACTAGATGACAATAAACAGAGAGACTAACAGCTGGGCCAAAATACAGAGAATAAGATCCTGCTGAGTTATCATCCATAAAAGGAGCATAGATCCCTCACTCCTGCCTTCCAAAGCTTAACAATCATTGTTGAAGAATGTCAGAAATAATATAAGAGCTGGAAGCAGTAGATAATAACAAGGAAACCATGTCTTCTGGACACTATGTAGCAGCACAGCAACATATATGAACTTACAGTAGTTATGGCAGTACTCACAGGGGCTGTAGAAGTCCAAGCAAGAGAATAAAAGGGTAGCATAAAACGGGTAAATGAGCATAAGGTTACACCCCTAGCTGTGGAGAACTTGACAATGGCTGACTTCTTGAAAAGGATTAATAGGTTTTCTCTAATAGTGTAACCCCTAATAAATTAACCATACTCCAGTGGAAGGGCATACATTCATAAATATTTAAGCAAATTGACCTTGATAGGGTAAAATAAACACATAAATTTAGATGAGAAAGAAAAGAATGGATCTGGGAGAGTGGAAGGAAGGAAGTAGTTATGACCAAAATTCATTGCAGGAAATGATCAAAGAGCTAATAAAAGGAAAGACAGAGTGTTGGTGATATAGAATATTTTGTTGTTTTATAGAAATTGTGTGACAACTGAACTTTGGTATCATATTTTTTTGTTTCTTTGTTTTGTTTTGTTTTACTTTTTGTTTTGTTTTTATTTTGTGATGTCATAATACTCTGGCATGAACAACTTCAGGATAAAGAGGTTTATCTGCCTCACAATTCCAGGTTATAGTATATCACTTGATTTCACGGAAATCAAGGTGCCAGGGACTAAAGGCAGCTACTCACATTACAGTCACAGTGAAAAGAGAGAGTAAATTAACACATGTACATTATTGTTCAGCTCAATCAGTCTACTCTTATACAGTCCAGGATCCCCTGTCTGGAACAAGATCATTCACCATGAATGGTTCTTCCTACTTCAATTAATATAGTCAAGATAACCCACCATAGAGATGCCTGTCTCTTAAAGTTGGTAGTGGAGATGAAACAATAGCTCACACCAATAGCTCAGGTGATTTTTGTTCATAGCATTCAAAATGGTCCTTGCATATTTTCTAATCCCACTGGGGAAAGGTTTCTGATATAAAGAGCATACTAAAAATGAAAGTGTGTTAGGTACTCTGTTCCCTTAGTTTCCCTTATTCTGTTCCCTGAGATAAGTAGTACTATTCTCATTTTACATTTAGGAAATACCTTCAATGAATGTGGCTATACAAATCACACAACTGGGAAGACATTATCCCTTAGAATATGCCTCCAAAGAGCCTGACTCTAAATCTTATGTTCTTCCCTCCCTAAGCTTATAAACTTAAAGTACTGTATCATTAAAATCTTATATAATACTACTGTGATAAGCAGTGTAATAATTTCACACATTAACTTTGAATTAATTTGCTATCACAATTTCTTTAAAATATATATCACAGTATTAATATAATTATTCAATGAAAAGTCAAAAGAAAAAAATTTAAAGTAATGCATAATCAATAACAGGTAAATGAAGATCACTCTCAGGGTTATTATATAAATAATTGATGTTTGTTTTGATAAATAGTAACAACTCTTAATAATAATTAGAACAAACAAACAAAAACTTTAAAAAAAAAGGAAAGGAAAGTTGCCCACCTAATTCAGGATAACAAGCAGAAGAAGATGAGGAGGGTTTTTTTGTCTGTCTGTCTGTCTGTCTGTCTGTTTGTTTGTTTTTTAAGAATCTATGTCTTGATTGATACCTTTTTTAGACAATTTTACAACATTTCATGATAAGTTTCTAACTTAAAATTCCCAGCTCATAATAGTTGACTCATGGGTTATATTAGTTACTGTCATAGTGTTTCCATTGCTGGGAAGAGACACCATGACAAGGGCAACTCGTAGAAAGGACAAAATTTAATTGGGGCTGGCCCATCGTTTCAGAGGTTCAGTCCATTACCAGCATGGTGAAAAACATGAGAGCATCCACAATGCTGAAGAAGGAACTGAGAGTTCTGTGTTTTGTTCCAAGGGCAGACAGACAGAGACTCTACTACTCTTCTGCAGGAAGTCAAAAGGAGGGACTCTCTTCCACACTGGGAGAAGCATGAGCATAGGAACTCAAAGCCCTCATGAATAGTGACAAACATCTACAACTACTCCAACAAGGCCACACTTCCTGATAGTGAAACTTCCCATGGGCCAAGTATATTCAGACCCACCACAGTTAATTTTCTTCTAACCAAGTACTTTGTAAGGCATAAGCTAAAAGAAACATGTATGTCTTGTCTTGGATATTAGAGGTCCATGATCGATTGGTAGAGAAGAGATGGCATCAGGAATACTTTGTTTCACTCCATGGTAATAAGAAAGCATTCAAATTCATTTTCTTTGTTTTATTGGATATTTTATTTATTTACATTTCAGATGTCATTCCCTTTCCCCATTTCCCCTATTTCCCCATTTCCCCTCCCTAGAACCCCCTATCCCATCCCCCTCCTCCTTTTTTGCTTTTATACTATTCGAATTACATGCAAGTATTCAGGTCAGTTCTATGTTGAAGGACTAGCAATAAAATAGATGCAAATAGTCAAGGAACAAGCAAGACAATAAACACAAATAGTTAAAGAACAAAAAAGGCAATAAACAAAATTCTGTGAACACTCCCATGATCACTGTTTCTAAGGGCTTATCAGGATGATCAAAATATCTGAGCCAACTTCCCTGTTCTAGCCCAAAGACATTTTTATGTCTAAAGCCTACTTCCTTGTTCTAGCCTAAAATTTAGAAAAGTTTAAAAACACTTGCAGTGTATTTGGTATAATTCTAACACCTCTCTGGATGTTTTAACTTTATAAAGTAAGCTTATGAATTTCAAGAATGCTGTTCTACTGAGTGTTGATGCAGTAGATACTGCTGATAAAATTACTCATGGCCTGAGGTCAGTATTTCTATTTTGGTCAAGCTTCAAGAATGGCATATACAGCTTGATCATGCTAGCCTTTTTTATCCTTGGAATATTTTAATTCCTGCCCATTGTGTTAAAGGTTATTTTTAACAATATCAACATGTTGGCAGCAGAAGTATATGGCTTGAACCTTAAAATGAACCCCTAGACAGAGTTATTAAATTAACAGGTTGCCAAGCCAAGGATGGGTAAGATTCTGCAAGAGCCTTACCAACCTAAGATAGAAATGTATTGCTTTGTATAATGCATATTCCATGATGAGTAAGGAAAGCATTATTGTCAGAATGACCTAAAACAGGCTCAGTCTTGTTAATGAAATAAAAAAAAAAAAGGAGATGTGGAGAGCCTTTGAGGTTGCTAGGCAAGAATCTGACATGGGCCAGGGCCAGGCAGAATCTGACATTAGGCTAGAACAAAGAAGTAATTTCAGGCAGAAATCTAAATATTAGGGTAGAACAAAGAAGTAATTTCAGGCCAAACCCATTTTCTACTTCCCTGCTTTTATTTAGTCTATGAATTGTTCTGATAGGACAAACATGTTGTTCACATTCAGAATTAGTTTTCTTTCTCATGAAACTTCTTTGGAACTGTGTCTCCTAGGTGAGATTAGATCCAGCATCAAGACTACTACAAACAAATCAAGATATCAGAAGTCATGAGTGAGGTGATCAGCACATGGAATTTGAACTACAATGTTTTCACTAGTGTGTTTATTGAGTCCTCAGTAGGAACCTGAATCAATATTCTACTGGTTACTTTTGTTTTCTGGTTTGATTTCCAAGTTCAACATTCTCTTTCTTTCAAAACATACTGCACACTAAAAAATACACATGGAAAACGAGAAGCTTATTGCTTATTCAGAAAGAAATTCAAACAAGGAGTTTAGAGAGACCATTTCTATAGACACTCATTACCAGTATTCACATTCATATCATCTCTTAAAATCTGGCTTGTCATTAAACTTCTACTGTAAAGAATCAGGGATTTCCTCACCTGGAACATTTCACAGTTAAAATTTTATTAACAATCTGTACCCTATTCAAGCTCTTCTCCATTCCACTTTAATTGGAGTCTTTAGGAAATAAAAATATGTAATGATCATATGCTTAAACTCTGGAAAATCTATAGTTTTTTGCAAAATAAATTGTGCCTTCTCAGTTTTAAAAATAGTCTTTGATAACATAAGCTACCTTGATGCTCCAAACTCAATTTTCTTTCTTTTTACCTTTTAACAATTTTAAAATAAATGTAGTTCTCTGAAAATAGTATTTTATTTTATAAATAAGGATTACCAATTGTATTTTGTATATAAAATTTTGTACTGACTTTTCATTAAAGTTTTATAAGTGTATTTGATGAAATACAATCATATTCACCATGCCCTTATCCCCTTAAAGTGGTCAATGTCTTCCTATATTTGGTCACCCACTAGATTTTATTGGTGCTGCTTATATGTATAAATATAATGGGGAATACAGAGAATCTATCAGTGACCACAACCTTATAAAGATTTATTTTTATCTCATATAGCAGCAATTAACTACCCGCACTTTCTCAATACTCAGTAAGGTATGGAGCTCAGTGAGCACTTTCTATCTTTTGTTGATCTATAAGTGATAAGGATCAGTAACACACCACAAGTGAAAAGTATCAGTGTATACATTGTACTCTGACCATATTAGAACCAGTAATCCTTTCTTCCAATTTCTGTCTCACACTTTTTAGTTTCCTTGCCTGAGTTTAACCTATACTTTTATGCCATTTATAACTGTGTGTGTAAGAGAGACAGATTTTATGCATCTATATAAAACCTAGAATCTACAAAATGGAGAATAAACTTGCTGTTTGTGTTTCTAAGTCTGCCATATCAATCAACATAAGTATTTCCAATTCTATCTATTTTCTAGCAAACAACAAAACTTTGTTTTTCACAACTCAATTTGCCTTAGCCAGTGAGGGGTATTTACTTGAAGATATCAAATAGACAAATTACACTTTAAAGTGCAACATTGTAGTTTTGATTGGAGAACATTGGAATTTTTGATTTGAAGTCAACATCGAGAGTTATCAATGCAGTATATACATTAAATCCTGTCATTTTGTTGCTTTTGTAATTTTGTTACCTTCCTAGACTTTGCTACATATTGTAGCCAGAAGCATTTCTAACCAGTCTCTTTGTTTCCAGAATTACAACTCTGAAACTTATTTATTTATGACTAAATACCTAGGCAGTAAGCTTTGGCTCATTCCTTGACTAGCTCATAACTAATATAACCTGTCAATTCTAGTCTATGTCAGCCATATTACCTCTTAGTATTTTAGAAAATTACCTTTTAGTATTTTTGAAGAGCTAGTTACCTCTCCTAGTTTCATTTGTCCATCTTTTCCAAGTCCTGGGTGAAATCTCTGCTTTTATATCTTTTCCAGAATTCCTATCTCTCTCTGTTGGATGCCTCATCTTTTAATCAGCTCATTGTCCATCAGCTTTTTATTGACAGGTGATACATCCACAGAATGCACATGTCTCTATATCTCCCCCTTTCATTCAATAAAAGTCTCTTTCTTTAGTATCAATAAACTATATACAATAAAAACATAGGACAACTAGCAGGTAAGAATTACATTCCCAATATTCAGTCCATATTCCTTTGGCAACCTTGAAGAAAGTAGCCCATCATTTATCCTTTAATGGTGACTTTGAATTATGCGCATAAATTATTTTCTATCAAAACTTGAATTTATAAATCGAAGAATATTTTCTTAGATCTTAAAACATTTTCTAAAGTACTAAACTATTTAAGCTTAAATATAAAATTATAACTATATATTAGTTATGCCTGTTAGAGAGTATACAAAAAGTGTAGGCAAGCAGCTTTCAAAACTATAGAAATGACAGAAACAGCTATATGCCTGGACAGTCTTGGCCTTCAAGCCCAGAAAAGCTGACAGAGTTTTCTGTGAAGGAGGAATTAGGAAGGCCAACTTGCACAGTGATACATATCCTCCAACAAGGCTATACCTACTCCAATAAGACCACACCTCCCAATAGTACCACTCCATGGGTCAAATTTATTCAAAACACCACACACAATGTTAGCAGTTCAAACAAGGGCGTTTTTTTGGTCCCATGGCTAGCTTGTTTCATTTGAAACAAACTCCATAAAGAAGTTCATTGATGTTCATCATGTTCTTTGAAGTAGAAAGAGGATGCTGCCAGTAGTAGGCATGTCACTGTCATAAAAAGCCTCTTATTAATAAAACATCTTTAAATGTCATATTCTGTGGATCTCTGTTGGTTTTTAAGAACATCTATCTATAGTATATCAGAATTGCTTGTTTCTAGCTATCTTCTATTTGCTAGCCAATATTTGCTTAACTTTGAAAATATCTATAGGAAACTAATAAAGTTTTTCCTGTAATTAATTAAACTAGTATCTAATATGACCATAAATTTGATTGACAAAATATTCACTTGGACTTTTTTTAATTATTCTGAACTGTTTGTGGTACTAGCTTTCAAAAGAACTAGAAAACAATGTTGCATTTTAAAATGAATTACATATGTACAATAACTTAAATGAGAGTTGAAACATATACATATTATCCTGTACCAAAATATAACCTTAAATTTGTAATACAAAAAGTCTATACAAATGGAAAAATATTTGGCTTGTTGAAGTTCTTTATCTAAAAGTAAATTCAATAATCTAACTTTTATCCTATTATTCCTATATTCTCCTTTTAAATTTTCATTCCTTTTTCCCACTTCTCTTTTCATCCCTTCTCCCCTTGTTTCTCCATAATACTAGATATGAGAGAAAGAGAGATATAGGGAAAAAAAGAAAGAGATATAGAGATGCCTGAATCTAACCTCCATTATTTTGTTTCCTTCCTGACCAAACCCTTAACAACTTTAACCCAATGCCCCTTAAACAACAATAAACATCCATCAGCCTATGATTAACATAAGCCTTTCCATCCCACTTTTGGGAATGGGGTGGTTCTCTCTTAACATTGTTTCCTGCTCTCTTGGTGTATCATTTTCTTTTGCCCCCCCCCAAAAAAAATTGAAATATTGACAAGTCTTAAGGAAGTTAGCTGTAACATTACATTTCAGTTTCTATGTGTGAGGCTCAAATGATGTCCTGAATGAGTCTGTGATGCTGGATGACCTAGCTAGCCATTTTGAAAATGTCCTGGATGCAGATTTTTGAAGAGATAGCATTGAGGAAGTCTGTGAGACTGAATAACCTATGCTACTTGTCTTGTTCAGCATCTGGTCCTTTTGCTCACCAAACATATAAACATTCATGGGTAATATACATTTCTGTATTAATACATGTATGAAACGTATACTGTACACTATTTAGCTAAAGATGACTCTCTGTTCTTTGAGCTGGTATAGGATCTGTTTTTCTTTATAAGTTAGTTTGGATTGTATAACCAAATTGTAATATAAATTTTTATGCATGCCATGTAAAAGAATGGTTATGTTGGCTGAAGTCCTAGCTGGAGATATTTTCATGCCACAGCTAGTATCAGAGTTGTTCCCATGTAGTGGTATCAGCAGTTAATGTTACATGTCTTGTTGGTCTTGATTTCTTTCTTTCCATTGTTGGCCAAGATCTTCAGGGAGTCTTCCCCTGTCAAATCTAATTTTCATTAGTTTCAAAAGAATACATAGCTTTTCTTCTGTGGAAATAAATACAAAATATCTTCCCTAATATAATACTTTTGCTGCCTTCCATTCTGAAGTCATCACGTATGTAGGATTATCTAATTCATTAGTCATTTATAAAATCCAATGTATTTCAACAGTTGTGTTATCTGTCTCATTGACATTTAAATATTTTAAATCAGTAAAACATTACTTAATTATCTCTGGGAAATCCTATATCCCCCTTCTGATCTATGACCATTTCCTTTAAAGTCCTGTTAGATCTCCTAATAATTGTTTAGTCTGTAATATTGTACAATATATCTGTGCTATCATCTATGCCATAATGCTTAAAAATTATTGCAATTTACTATATAAATATGCTGGAGTATGATAGCCTTCAATCATCAAAGACATTTCCAAAATAGCTATCATCTCTAGTAAATGTTCAGTCTCAAAACATCCTTTTCAGATCTTAAGGCAGAAGTCTATTAGAACCAACCAACCACAGCTCCCAGGGTCTAAACCACCAGCCTGGGAGCACTTAGGGGGGGATCCAGGGCTTCAGCTGAATATGTAAAAGTGGAGGGCCCTGCTGGGCATAGGTGGAAGAAGAGAACCTTGACCTCATGAAGGCTGGATGCCCCAGGGGGTGGGAATTTTGAGGGTGGGGAGGTGGGGGGGTAGATAGAGGTTACATCCACAGAGAAGAAGGAGGAGGGGCGAGGGGATTGGGGGTTCTGAGGGGGTGGTGGGGGATGGGGTAAGGGGACAACATAGGAAATGTAAATAAATCATCCAATAAAAAAAAGAAGTCTATTAGAATTCTGAATATGTATCAATAGTATGATGTATTGACATATATAAATATTTTAAAATTTTAAACTCTACAAAGTGAAATATGTATTCTGCTATATTGTGTATGTTTCTGACTTGGTGCTCATGGATCTTGCACTTGTGCTTATCATCAAAAGTTTTCTTTTTTCAATTATGAAGAACAGTTTGTTTAAATAGAATGAGCTGCGTTGGCAGTAATTCTTTAATATATTGAAACAGAATTTCATATCCTGATGATGCTTAGAGTTTCTCTTCAGATATGTGCTATATTTATGTGTTTTTTATCTCTTCATTATATATGACATAGTACTTCTCTATTGAAGCTTTCAAAATTTTTTTCCACTTAGATCAGTGTTTTGACTGCAGTTTGATCCAGGAAGTTTCTCTTCTGATATTGCATTTATGTATTCTAAACGCATCTCAAGTATAAAAAGACCATCTTTTCCCTTACTTTGGAAAGCTTTCAGATATGGTTTTATTATATATATTTTATATGCTTTTGGCTTATAATTTTCTTTATTTTATTAGCAGAAATCATAAGTTTGACTATGTAATTGTGTCATATGCTTTTATATTCTGCTTACTTTTATGGAGATGTTGACTTTTATTATGGTCTGGACATTCTAATTCAGATGGTTTGTATTTAACCTCTCATAGTCTATTCTATTTGATCCAGTCCCTCTGTGATGAAATTTTTATTTCACTATTGAGATTTCCTTGTTCAAAATACTTTCTTGGTCTTTTTTTTTTTCCTAAATTGGATTGATTTATTATGGAGAAAGGGCACATGTGTTCCATGGCATACATGGGGAGGTAATTTCCTTCTTTCCTCATGTAAGTCCATAAGATCACACTCAGGTTGTCTGGAAGTAGATGCTTTTGTCTAGTAAGTTTTCTTTTCAATCATTTCTTTACATTTAAAATCTATCTCCTCTCTCTCTCTCTCTCTCTCTCTCTCTCTCTCTCTCTCTCTCTCTCTCTCTCCCTCTCTGCATGTGCTCATGCATATTTACATATTTGAATGCATCTTGCTTTATATACATAAACTCCAGAAGAGATTATCAAATCACTTGGACATAAACTTATATAAATTCTTTTAAAATATCTGCTTGTCAACTTCATACTGAGATATGAATTCTGATCCTCATAAATGTCCAGTAGGAATTCTTAACCGTTAATCCACTCCTCACATCTTTTCTCATCTTTCTGTGTCCTAATTGAGTTCATTTTGATATACTGTATAGAATTCCTGTTCATTAACCTTAATATTTGTGTTCTGTTCTTATTAATTTTCACAGATATGTATTTGTAGTCTCTGATTTAGTTGAAAATTCTTACAATTATTATTTGGAATTGTTTACTGATATTTTGTCTAACTCACTCTTATTGAAATATAATGCTGTTTAAGTGGTAATTTTCACAAAAATTCTGTTGCCTTAATTTTCCATGTTTCCACTTGGATTTGCACATCTGGTACTTTGTCATTTATTAGGAATTTTATTTATATTATTTCAGCCCTAGTGTTTGAAATATGCAAATGGAACTCTGTTATATCATGCCTCAGATGTGTCCTCCTCTGGACTGAGGTTATAGTCCAGTAGATAAATCGTCAACCCATACGCTCAGAATTCTGAATAGTCACTAGCACATCTCTGGGTATGGAATATTAGCTGCAGAAGTAACAAGAGCTGAGGTCTAAGAATATTAAGAAAATAGTTGATAGTTAAAAATCATCTCTTTGAACTTAATAGCTTTTGGAAAATATAGGCAAAGGGTATCATGGCCCTAAGTTATTCATCATTAAGGCAAGGAATGGAAAGAAACAAAGGTAAGATGAAAAACTATTATGAAAGTTGTAAAGAAATAATAAAAATGAAGGTAAGTCTATATTTATAAAATTTAAGGGTAAGCAGAGATTAAGGTTTATTAAAATTACAGAAAATTACATTATAAAATGCATAGAGAACAGCATATAGAGAAGTAAAATGATGAAGAAATGACAGTAAAATACTATGAACTGTAGTTCAAAATAGAGAAAACATAGCAAAGACATAGTAATCGTAATATGTAATTAAGAAATATAAACTCTAAAATTAATAAATAGTTATACAAACACAAAGCATTTAAAACTAAAAGTAAAATTTAAAAGATGAATTTCCATCTGTTAAACAAGGAAGCTTCTTTTATAAGAGACCAATAGAGGCAATAACTTATTGAGCAGTTTAATTTTTCTGTCCATTTAGCAGACTAATCATATTAACTTTTCACTAAGGCCTATGATCTAGCAAATTGCCATTTTTATTTGTTTATTCATTTGTTCATCTGTTTGTTTGTTTGTTGGCCAGATTAACAACAGAGGCATGCATTTTCTCTTGTGGAACAGGCTTTATGTCCAATCAAATAATTTTTAACTGGTTCCATAATGCTTGTGCCACTATTGCCCCAGTAACCATGTCTTGCTAGGCCAGTCATGTAGCTCATGAGGTTCATATCTGGGTAAGACTGTTGATGGCATTTCTCCCTAGATAGCTGCATATCACTTTCCAGTACTGTGAAAATGAACTAGAAGGAACAAAATGCCAAACTTGACTTTACCAAGACCTGAGACCTTGTTGTCTTCTGCAATAGCGTCTTGCCATCATCACCTGGAAGGTTAATAAGAATGATGACAATAGTTTATAATGTTTGTGAGAAGGGACTAAGAGATCCAACTGACCAACAACCCCCAAACAAGTAAACATACCTAGTAAACATTTTACTAGATAGTCTGTGGTGTCTGGAAAAGGGCCTCAACCCTACCCCAATTGAAAAGTAACCTCATTTCAACTTGGATATGTACATATGTATAGGTGTAGGATGCACCTACAATATGTGGTTTCTACATGGATATTTCAAAGGTCTTTTGCATTACACCTTCTGACGTAGGAATTTCTACTTTTGTTGTTATATTACTACCACATAATTCTTTCTTGCTTGCTTTCAGTGTCATGTGATATTTCCCTAGAAGCTGTTTTATGAGAAGATGTTTTGCTGAAGCAGATAAGTGAGAGGATGTTTTTCTATGAACACACATTTAATGTTTTTTTGGAAGAAGCTGTGTGGTGAAAGGGCATGTGATGTTTTTCTGGAGCAGATTCTTGGAAAGAGTATATATCCAACATGCAATAGACTACACTCTGGCATTTGTTCACCTTCCTGGTCTTTGTTGGGCTTCTCTAATGCTGCTCTTCAATTATGACACTATTACATTGTTTGCCTTGCTTTCTTCACTAATCTTCACCCCTATTTCTTTTGGCTTGAGGCACTGCTGCTGATTCGAGTGGACTTGGATTGCTGACAACAAAAATTGGAATCACCCACAAAAAATTAGTATTAAACGGTTTCATATCCCCCTTGTCCTATTAGCCATCTTCCTCCCCTACCTTTGGTTAGTGGGCTATAAGGGGGAGGGTGAAGCATTTAAGAACCATTATTAAAGTAGGCTTTGAAAAATATAAGCCTACAACATCCCCATACTTTTCTTGTCTATCCTGGCTTGCCATCCTCTACCACATGTAATAATTTCTGTTCATGATTCTATATGTATACCACCTGTGTTCTATCCTCCTTCCTCCGAAATATCTCATAGCCTTTTACTAAATTTTTGACTTTATGTATATTCAAATTTAAACACACACATACAGATTCAAAGCAAATGTCATCCACATAACTTTGCAGCAGTTATGGGGCGGGATGATTACATGATCCAGAGGTAGATGTCTGAAACTGAGCAGTATTTGTTGGGCATAATATGGCCATTTTAAATACGAACTCATAGCTGCTACAACTTCATGCATAAGCCTACACAAAATCAAGTCAGATAAAATCTCAGCATAGATGGTGTGAGAACTCATGTTGTAGTCCCATCCTCATTCCCCAACTATGACTCTATCAGCAATTCTTGGTTGCTGAAGGGAAAATATATTAATTTTCTTCATGTACAAGGCTCCTAAGAGGCTACTCATGCTTGGTAGATGGCTATACACCAATACATTCTATAGTCAAGAGTAAGTGAACACAGTGAGTTAAGTAAATAAAACAGATACAGTTTGGATGAAAAAAGAAGTGGTAAGGTATAAAGGAGAAATTGGAGAAGGCATGAATTGATATAAAACATATATGCATGTATGAAACTCTCAAACATTGACATAATTAACGTATTACCACCCATAATTCTTTCTTGCTTGCAGTATCAGATAATGTCACTGCCTGCACTGAGATGGTCTGTGGTGGCTATTCAGTTGGTTTCAGAACTAACCAGTTTTTTCATCAGTTTAAGCCTATGTCGTCACAGGAGTCAACAAAGCATTAGTAGTTTTCTAGCTCTGAGAATGGGGTGTTGGTTAAGAGTAGCTGACATCATACCAGCTTCTGTTTTCTAAGTGTGTTAGGTGTCTTGTTTTTCTACAGTGGACTTTACTATCTGAGACTCTGATACAGCCCTACCCATGCATGCTTGTGCTTAGCTTTGTAGCTGAAGATGTTTTGTATTATTGTCACTCAGGTTACAATCTTAGCTTGAGTATACTTAACTGAGTTTCAGTTCAGGTTAACTCCCATGGGATGTTCACAGTTCTTTGTTACTCAACACCTCCTATTGTTACTTAGGGAAAGGATAGCTCTAGAGTTTAGAGAAATGAGTTTGAATAATTTTGTGTGCTTTTTGTACACAGTTCTTCTTGCTCCCTCTTCTTTCCAAGATTAACAAATAACATCATACTACAACACAAAGATTTCTCACAACTTCTTCACCCAATGCAAAGTCTGTTGTCTAAAATATGATTTGCTGTCTTGGCTTCTGGAGGTTTTCTTTTCTGTTTGCTTGTGAAACATGAGACAAGGAGGTGAAGTTCTCGTCCTTTTCTACAGTTTTGATTCAGATATCTACTTTACCTTCATTACTTCTATATTTTGATCCACTATTTCAGTACTACATTTCCTATCATGCTTCCTTGCTTCTCTATGCTTCTTATTTCTTTTTGAAGTAATGGATCAATGTTTTCCTCTAGATTCATGGACATTTAGAAAAATGTTCTGTCTCTAGTCTGCCACCTGCTGGTTTATTACCATATTTTAATGATTTTATTATAGTTCAACATAATCATCTCTCTATAGCAAAATGTAATTACCATGTTTCAGATTAAGATTTATACGATTGTTTTTGTGTTAACTAAATGAATTATGTTATTTGCTGGATTTGGTGGACATCTTCCCTAGAATGGTATTATTTTAAGAGTTAATATTATCTTTCATATCTTTTCTCAAATATTGTTTTGTTTTTCTTTCTTTCTTTGCTGTTTTTTTTTAATTAGTCTGGAGATAAAACCTAGAGACTCAAGCATACTAGGCAAGTATCACTGAATTATGTCCCAAGGTCAGGATTGAATTTATTTATGTCCCTAGCAAAGTCTTTCTAAAGTATCTTAGCCCATGATGCAGATCACCAGAATCATTGCAGCAGAAGTATGGAGGCCAGGAAACCACTTAGATTGGTGACTTCTTCCTTGACTCCTGTTCTGCTTGTCTTTTCTGAAGGCTAATGACTTCCCTGACAAGCTAAATATCTTAAAACCAGGGGTGACTTGGATCAGACATCTTCCCTGATATTCTTATTTTCATTGACAGAATCACAAGACTATGTTTTAGAGAAACTCAGTTTTTTAGTACTCTTAGTGTATTCACCATCTGTGTCAAGGATGGCAAATATGTGACACAAATTTCGTTGCTCTCATCCATTGTAAATATAAATGTCATATGAATCTATTGGCTCTTTTTTTTTTCTTTTAGAGATAAACATGTTTTATTTCTTTGGCTTATTTCACTGGGTCATTTGGAGGAAACTCCAATTGATTGAAGATCTGAATATGACAAAAAGGCAAAGCAAATTGTGCCTCTTAGACATTAGTTTTTAGTGAATTGGATGATTTTATTCATAATACTTATACTATGCAATTATATAATAGATTTTAGTCTGAATTGAGTTCATTTATTATATAATATTAGTAATAGAGTAATAATTAATTTGGAACTTTTTAAAAGGAAAGAGAACCTCAAGAAGTGGTATCTAGTCAAATTCTGGCAGTTGGAGATGAAGATACAATAGAAATTAGGCATGGATACTGTTATTACTTTTAAAGAATGAGGTTGACTAGGTGACAATTATCTGATAGAAAAGGGTCTTATTTATAGTCACCCCCCAAAACAGGAACTTCTGCCTCTGTGACACTTTGCACTGTATTTAATTGAAATGCTTAATTTGTCACAATAGAAATTATACTACAAAGTGCAATATGTATGTTCTTTATGAACACTCACTTCCAAGGAGAAGGTCATACATTATTTTAAATGAGATCAGTTAATTGTGGCAGAAATTGTGAAACATTAATTTACCAAGCTAATAATTCAAACTTCTGAGTGGAGAGGAGAATAAAGTAATGAACAAAAGACACATAACTGAACTTAAAAGTACATTCCTCTGCATAGACTGTGGATAGGCTAAGGAATAATGAGGGATTCAACAATGTATTTCTACTGTCTATAAGGGTGTTTTGTAAGAAAATGACACGACTCATTAAAACAATGAGGAAAGAAAATCAGTCCTTATACTATGTAGACATAGGAGTTGTCTGGACATCATAAAACAAACAAGCAAAAGAGACAGGAGGCCTAGGGAAAAGGGAGAGGGTGGAGATGGAGAGAGAGAGAGAGAGAGAGAGAGAGAGAGCAACACTTTCTTATGGCATTAAAATATACTTTTATCATATTATTTGATATTGAATGACAAATTTTATGATTCTAGTCCTGTCTCTAAAATACACTTCAAACATTCAGCCTCAACTGAGAGGTGCACTGTCAGCTTTCTTTGTTTGCAGAGATTCAGACCCAGACGTTGCTGTTGGCCAGCAGCTTCCATGGGACTAGAACTCAATATCTATACATATATATATATATGTATATGTATATGTATATGTATATGTATATATATGCTATGAACTACTGAATCTTCTGCCCTGTTCAGAAAGACTTTTTTGATCATTATTATAATCATTTTTGAATTGACTCTTAAGGAATACCTAGTAGAATGTGAATCCTTTCTACCTTGTCAATTGATTCAAGTGAAATTGTTGAATTTATTCAAATTAATTCTAGTTTTTTTTTCAACTGCTGAAATTCCATATATAGAGAATCATCCTAAATTGCAAAAGTTTAAAAAATGGCTCATTTCATTTTTGTTGGAGGTTAACTCAGGGTCATAGTTTGCAAACTATATATTCAGGAGAAAGTTTAATCTTCCTGACTTTTGGACTTTCCTATGACTATGCAAAGGGACCAAGTATTTATTTAATTTCAAAACACTGATGATGTTTTTTCATCAATTATTTACTAGTTTATGCTGATTTCAAACAAGATATTCCTGTGTAAGTCCCATATATCTGTACTATCTTACTCTCTGCATTAATCAGAATCGAATCACTATTATTACTTTTGTCACCTGTCATTTTCACCGTTCATGATCTGTCTTATGAAGTAATGAAATAACAATTTTCTGAGAAATATTGTTCATCATCCACCTACCTGTTTTGGTTTTTGTTCCTTTGTTTAAATTTTTTGTACTGGAGAATAAACCTAGGTATTTAGACATGCTGATTAAGCATTGTGCTATGAGCTACATCTCTCACTTCTTCTTCTTCTTCTTCTTCTTCTTCTTCTTCTTCTTCTTCTTCT
>NW_021604618.1:12100441-12117377 GCF_004785775.1 Grammomys surdaster | reverse complement strand
CTTCTTCTTCTTCTTCTTCTTCTTCTTCTTCTTCTTCTTCTTCTTCTTCTCCTTATCCTTGTCATTATCGTTATTATTATTATTAAATTTCAGGTCATGAGCTCATCAAGATTCAGGGTATCCTTGAATTTGTTCAATGGTCCCGACAGGCACTGAGATTAAGTTCCTTGTGCCTCAGTTTGCTGAGTAACTTGGATAACTGAATTGGGCCACCAAACCCAAGTGGTACCGCAGACATTCTAATTACACACCAGATGCTATTTATTGATCAGTAATATCTCTACACTATCTACATTGCTGCACCATGCACCATTTTAATTGTTCTTTGTAGCACTAACTTTGAACTAATGTAACAGTAATCATCTTTGATATCACCTGCTTCATCATCATCCCCACAGTAATTATCTTCATTATTAATGATGGTGGAAACAACAGCAACAAAAGCCAAAATGGCGTTTAGATCTCACATAGTTAAAGTATCTTCTGAATACATTTTATTTCTTTCCTTCTAAAACATTATTGTTTTGAGATAGTGTCTTGCTATAAAGCCTACTGTAGCCTAATAGACAGGACCAATAAAAGCCATAGGCAACCTCATGCGTGATACAATTAAACAAACAAACAAATAAAATGAAACTAAAAAGGGATATGTAACACATATAGTTTTCATAGGTTAACACAATTTCTTCTCAGTAACTATGGGCTAACAACTGAAAATCATAGTGTCACAGTTGGGCCACTTCCTTCAAGTTGTTGGCTGAAGAAGACATCAAGATTCTTCCTTTAAAATAATACAGACTATTGCTACTGATGTTGCTTACCTACTACAACTAAATGATGAGGTTTAGTTACTGGAGACACCATACATTTTAGTCACAAGACAGAGAAATCAAGCTGAAACTGAGCTGGAAGTTTTATCTCTGCTAGCTAGCTCTCACAATACTGAGTGCATTTATATAGGCATCTATGGAAAACATCATCAAAAATCTTACTCATTCATGGATCCTGTGTGCTAAACTACTGACTAGCCAGGGAAGATGTGCTTTCTTATACAGTAATGACATGTCCAAGTCTGTCATATATTATCTAACCACTTTCTTATTGGATGTGTTGACTTCTCCATAGGAAGGAATTCATATACGGTACTAGAAATCCAGCCAAAACTAATAGGTAAGGCAGATCTAGTGTGGAATTCATTGCTAGTATTTATTTTAAAAGACATGATTTGCTTGTGAAATTTCTATTTATTTTGTTTATTTTTGTTTTTGTTGTAGTTATTGTTTTTCATAACCATATATTAGTGTTTATATCAGCTTTGGTCAGAGAAAATTATTCTGAAACTACAAACATTCATAACTGGTCAGTGTACTGAGAAAATCTGATTGTTGAAAGCAGAGTCCTAAATTGGAGAATCTATATCACTACAACAAAGACTCAAAGAACATGGAAATAGAGGTTGAGTAAAGAATTTAAGAGATGGAAGAATGCAGTGATGTGGAACACTCTGTTCTAGCCATAAAAAAATCCATTGTACTCCTGTTCTCCCAGCAGCTATGCTTGTCAGCCCAAGAACCTCATGAGATACGCTCCATTCTATATTAAAGGAGATAGGGTTCTAAAATATTGTAAGAACTAGAGGAGCAGGATATCTACTATGATACTGTATATTCTAAAGCTGCATGCATTAAATCTCAACAGTAGTGCTGCCTAAACAAGACCTGAAAATGAAAACACTAGTTAATTTGCTGATATAGATGAAGAATATTTCAGAAAGGCCTATCCCCAATATGAAGAGCTAGCAGCAACTAACAGATAATCTGGTAGAGACAGATAATTAGTCTTCCTCAGGGATGAGTCCCTAAGTGGTTATCCAATGCCCAGAGGTGAGGCCTAAATTCATATATAGATATGAGAAATATGAGAAACACTAACTGAACTCAGCAGGGTGTGTGTGTGTGTGTGTATGTGTGTGTGTGTGTGTGTGTAGCAGTAGTAGCTAAAGTAATAGACAAACCAAGGGAGGAAAGAAGAGAAAATAATTAAATACAGTATGTATATATAAAATATTTT
Source organism: Grammomys surdaster (assembly GCF_004785775.1). Classification (NCBI taxonomy): domain Eukaryota; kingdom Metazoa; phylum Chordata; class Mammalia; order Rodentia; family Muridae; genus Grammomys; species Grammomys surdaster. The sequence goes on along the minus strand of NW_021604618.1, from coordinate 12,115,307 downwards.
TTAAAACTTAAAAGTATGAAAAATAAAACTAGGCTTGTCAACATGTTTTTACAGAAAGAAAAGATCATAATGCTCAATCTCTCTTTGAAGATATAGATGTAGTTAGTCCTGGAGAGACAGTGATGGAGAGACACTATCTTTAGGGATTTGGCAATTCTGCTATGCTGCTTCAGGCACCACTACCTAAAGCCAGATGATCAAAATACAGCCAAGTTGTGAAGAGAAGTTAGACATGATGTGACAAAGGCAACAAGATATAGCAGGGGCAGGAGATCTACTTAAATAAAAGAAAAAATATGAACAGTAAAATGTACTTTAAGGGTTAAAGAGAGCATTAAATAATCTAAACTTTATAATAAAATCACAAGGAAAAGACAAATATGTAATAAATTATTTTATGTTGCCTAGACCAATTGATAAGATAAACTACAAATCAATGAATAAGTTACTGATGTAAAAAACATGAGTGGCTAGCAAAGATAGAGCTAGAAATTATCCTTGTGCTCCATGGTGAGTGTCAGTGTTTCAGAGTGCAGTAACACTGTCACAAAAAAGGCAAAGCAAACTAACAAAAATGAACTTGCTAAACATACTATAACAGGAGGATGGTTTGTTGGGCAAGGGTCTATCTGTACATCACAACTATATTTTTTTAAGGATTAATGAAGTAAGAAGTACCAATAAATAGGCTCAAAATATTTGAAAGATTAATAATAAACAAAATGAAGAACAACCAGATAGGTTTGGGAGTTGGGGTTGAGACTGAGAATTCCAACACTACTGAAAACGCCAACAATGAGAAGAAAATACACTTACTAAACAATTCAGCATTCATACCCTCCTGAATGAGGCTTCAAAAGACTGAAATGGCTACTAGAGAGTCACTCCTGAAGTGAGATTTGTTCTATGTTGGAAAAAATAAAGAGGTTAAATATCCCTACAATGAAGTGAACAGTGACACACAATTCCTCAAACTAACAAATGAACTTTTAAAAGATAATTGTCATGCACAATCGCAGAAAAGTAAAGCACAAACGTAATGGTTAGTAGCATCAGAGGACAAGTGTTAATTTGAAAAATAATGTTTTAGTATGAGCCCAACATGGTAGCTACCTGCTTCGAGAAATCATTCACCTATTAGACAGCATTGCTTTCCTGCTCACCTTTTATTTTTGGTATCACTTTAATTAAATTTCTTTTGAGACACATTCACTGAACGAGAAGCATAGCAATACCAGTAATGCATCTAATGGGAAATGACCTTCAGAAATTATTCCTTAAATGTACTTAAAAGTGAAGATCCCTTTTAAAGAGTTGGCTTTAAGTCTTTCCACCCTCTTGTCCACAATGCTCACTGAGGCTTTGTGTATGCATGTGTGTTGGTGCATGTGGGGGTATGTTATGTGTGTCTAATTTGGGGCTGAGAGCCACACTGTCATTTATTCTCTGCATTTGACTGACCACCTGTGGGTCTCTCTAATCATCTCTGTCTGAAAAAAATGAAATGGTTCAATGAAGAGTGAAAGCTGCCTTTGTCTGTGGGTATAAAAATGAAGATTCAGTAAGCTGTTTGGGTCCATATTAATTTATTTACATTGTAGTAGTAGGTTCTCCCCTAGGGTCTTTAACCTCTTCAGTAACATATTCCTGCTAAATTTATAGCAGTAAGTATGAATCTTCTCCAGTAGAATAAGATTTATGCTCAATTAGACAGCTGTTGGGTCCTTGCCAGATGCAAATGGCACTATTGTACCATTAGGGATATCTTGCATTCACATCATTGTTGTTCTCAAGCTTTATAGATGGATAGAACTGTTGATAACCTTCCCCTCTTAGCAGTTCTTCAAAATATATACAAATACTATGAAAGCTAGGCCTCAGGGAGGAGGCTTCTGGGTCAGTATCAGATTGATTTCCCTAAATCCCGTCATCACAACATGTGGCATCTTCAATTACATTTCTATTCTGGCAGGCATCTGAGAACCAGGATGACTGCTAAAAGATAGTGTCTTCTGGACAAACAATATTGTTATATACATGAGCTGTAAACAATAAGTCTATCTGAACAAAGACCCGAAAAAAAACAACACCCAGTTAACATGTCAACAGGAGTTAAAGAAAATTTCACAAGACTCCATCCTCAGATGGAGAGCTACAGAAAGCCAATGGCTTCTGAAAGAGATAAAACCAAGCCGGGCAGTGGTGGTGCACACCTTTAATCCCAGCACTTGGGAGGCAGAGGCAGGCAGATTTCTGAGTTCGAGGCCAGCCTGGTCTACAGAGTGAGCTCCAGGACAGCCAGGACTACATAGAGAAACCCTGTCTGGAAAAACAAAAAAAAAAAAAAAAGAAAGGAAGGAAGGAAGGAAGGAAGGAGGAAGGGAGGAAGGGAGGAAGGAAGGAAGGAAGAAAGAGAGAGAGAGATAAAACCAATGTTTCAATTTTTAGGGGCAGAGACCCTAATCCTAAATTGTCAGTCGTAATCACACGCAAATGAGAAAACACTAATTGGACTCTCTCTATATATATGAACAAGAATTGCAGAAGAAGAGATCATGAATTCAAGAAGGGAGCCGGAGAGAGCACAAAAGAAGTTGAGGGAAGAAATGCTGCAAATACAATGTATTCATGTAGAAAATTCTCAAATATATTTAATAAGAGAAATGGTTAACTTTAAGGTAATTTAAGGTTTTAACATGCAGAATTTTCGCTCTGTGTAGCAATCTAGTGAAAACATATTTAAAAGAAATGAAACAGTACAAAGACTCAAAAGAGAAACTAACGTAGCATGTGTAGAAAGCAAAGATAAAGCAAGTATGTGTGACACCTGGTATCTACAGGGGAGAAAAACTTGGGAGCATGCCTGAATCCTCATTTTCTCAGCAGATTCCTGTTTATAGCCATTATAATGTAATTTTAATAGTAGCTCTTTTTATTTCATTAGTGGCTTTGTATGAACAATAAATTATATTAACACTTTCAAAAGGGTACAGAATAAAACTTGAAAGGTATAAAACCCACAGGGAAAATTATGACGTCCCCATTCTACTGCCTGCGAAGTTTAATGCCATTCCCTAATAGAGCCGCAGAACCTGGAATTGCAACACACATGCTGAAAAATAAAATAATTAGGTTTGGTGTAGCTATGACTAAGGTCAGTGGGAGTGTTGTTAAAGCCCTAGATCACCAATAAATTACACAATTTTCTTCTCTAGATAATTTATTTTCTGCTGTAAAACCTCTATAAATGCTTTTACATACTTTCTTTATAAAAATGTAGCTATACAGGCAACACTGTAATCCACCTTGAATTGTGGCCTTTCTACTTATTACATAAATATCATTATGTTGGCTCTTCATCACCAAGGCAACAAGATGTGGGGCATGAGCAGTTCAACCTTGCAGATAACCCAGATTTATTTGGTCAGGTTCTGTTCTGTGGTTAGAAGAATGTAAATATACTGTAACTCTTTATCATTTATATAATGGGAGAGATATGAATACATTTTCTCAAGAATTGCCTTTTTAAATTTGGACCATGTTATTAATACATTAATGGTTTCCTTTCTGAATATATTATTCTCTTCGATCAATATGCCTAAGTACAAGCAAAAGACTGTCAGCATTGAAAACCAGCATAAAGGAATGTGACTTTTATGTTATAAAAAAGCATGGCATGTTGGAAGCAGAAAAATAATGCAATCTTATAATTGTTCTGACTATAGTGAGAAAAGTGGATTAGAAGAAATACTAGTGGAAATAGATAAAGCAAAATACAATAGTAGCAATATTTTAAATGAGCAGTGGCCTGTGATTTTGTGAAGGGGAGGTATTCAATGTGGATAAGTCTAGATAGAGTCAATAAGTACTTTGAAAGTCCAGTAAGAGGTCTTGCTGATGGATTAGCTCTGGGGGAGAATGATGAAGTGAAATGAAAGCCAAAAACACTGTCTTCATTTTATATGGCTATTTGAGGGGAACACATGACTATCTATTTACATAGGAAAACAAAAATGGCACATATGTGAGAGTTATCTCTAGTGTACAGAGTGCCCAGAAAGCAGTAGTAAAATTAATTAATTTGAAAATTGATTTTTCTCTCATACAATACATCCCTACCTCAGTTTCTTCTCCCTCTATTCCCCTCAGCTCTGCCCCGCACCCCCCAACTTCCTTCTCCAAATCAACTCGCCCTCCATTTCCATTCAGAAAAGGGCATACCTCTAAGAGAAAACAACCAAACAAGACAAAACAAACAAAAATAAAGCAATAAAGAAAGGCAAAACCTCTCATACTAAGGTTAAAAAGGCAACCCAATAAGAAGAAACGAGTCCAAAAAGCAGGCAAAGAGTTGGGTTTGTTTTATTTATTTTCTATTAACCTAGTTTAAAAAGGCTAGTTTGAAAACATAGGGTTCATAGACACCATACTAGGGCAGGACATTTTCTTGCTTTCATCCTTTTAAAACTTGCATGGTGCCTTCTGGTACCATGAATACTAGGTATTAGCATCGAGGACATTCAAATTATATCACTCATAATAGAGACTTACCTTCTACCCCTAGAATAACAAAAGTAAAAGCAAGAGGCTATAAGTTTGGGAGTTTTTGTATAGTAATTTTGCAATTAAAATCTCAAAACACAAAATGTATCAAAACAACACAAAACAAGAAATGCCCTAAAAGTAATAGAATTAACATTCTTTTATGTTCACTGATGGAATGGAATTCCATATAAGATGGAAGACATTCAAAACAAGATGTCTTCTCTTAACTGAGCCCTGAGTACTTCAGTGTAGAATGTGGTAAATAGAATGACCCAATGAAACCAATTCATCTGTAGTAACTGGCTGAAAGATACCTACAAGAAAATAGTTGAATCCTAATACCCAGTTCTTATGGCTACATATGTGTAAAACGAAGTAGAAGAATAAATACAATCTTAGGTACAGTATTAAAGGTATATCATAAGATTATTTTCAGCTCGAATTTTCCAGAAAGAATACACTCTGTAACCTATAAACCTCTGAGGTTTTAAATTAAGAGTGCAAGAAACAATTTTCTACTTCTGAAGAAATCTGATTTCAAAGAAAGGAGTTTTATATTCATTAATAATTAAATGACATCGTAGAATTTCTGGAAAAAACCTGATTTTGTATTCTCTATCAAATTGAAGGTTTCTTTGTTCTGAGATATTATCTTTCACATTTCTATTACCCCCATGGTGTCTGACACTATGCTCAATAAATATTTTTGAAATAATGTAATATCTATGTTGACCAGAAGAAAAGTCTCCATATTTTAAAGAAACACATTTTTCTTAGGGCTACATATATATTAGTACATATGTTTCATGCTAAATTATTCCTTGTATCCAAAATACTTTTAACTTTTCCATATTTATCTGATGCCATCCCATCTCTAAACTGATAGACAAATCTGATTTCAGTTGTAGTCTATGTGTTCATCACTAGAAGATTTTAACCTAATTGTATATATTGACTTGGTATTTTTTGTATTCTTTCATGTAAATACAAGCTTACAAGAACTCCATACTCCCTGCCAGTGTCAGCAGTAGGTATCCTAGCCTGACCAGTGCTAGAAAACTCTTCCAGGTGGTAAAGATAAGGGAGACTTGTTGGGCTGACCAAGTTTACAACCCTGATCCAGATCCAAAGCCTTGGATTGGTCCATCCAAAAATCTACATCATCTGTGAACTGTTGGAGTGCACCAAAAGGCCATTCCTGCTGATCTAAAGCTGCAGGATCTCTATGACACAGGACCACAGCAGGATAAGTGGGAGGAGTCCAGTGAAAATCCAATGCTGAATGTGTCACAGAAGTCAGATAACTTGAAACAGACCAATGACTCATTGCAAAGAACATTCATGAGTGAATGTGGGACACACTCTGACACCCTATAATATCCATGATGAATTATTTTCTATGCTTGTATGTGTGTGAGGTGTGTGTGTGTGTGTGTTATTTTGGCAGGGAGGTTGTAAGGGTGGAGAACAGATAGTAGGGCATGGGGAGACTTGAAGAAATGGGATACATGTTATGAAATGCAAAGGAATCAATGCAAATTTGAGAAAAAAAAGAATTCCATTCATGATTAGTGTATTCAATGGTCTGTTTATCCTGTCTTTCTAACATTCTTGCCTTTTCATAGTACAAAGAGAAAATGGGGATAGATATAACAAACCAAAGTATATTTGCAGCTCAGTCACTCTTTTTCTGTTCAGTGCTGGATAGGTAGTCCAAAGTCCTTCAGTCTATGTCCTATCCAGCAACCAAGTATTCTCTCAAGAGAAAATGTCAACTGAAAATCTGTGACAGTCTCCCCTTCACTGAAACTCTGAGAAGCCAAGGTCATATCATTGGGCAAACATGGAACCTAGTGTTAGAGAACATGAGTTAATGAAGTGCTGAATATGGAGAAATGATGGTGTTAGAGAAATATTTATTTTGTTTCCAGTAACATTCTATCTCCCTGAAATCCCAGAGTTACGTTTAGTTTTCTGCCTTTGACGTGTGAGATTATTCTGTCTTGCACCTGAAGAAACTAATCTTGTTCAACTCAAATGGGTTGTTTCTTGCGGATTCTTGCGGTTGTTATTTTATTTATATTTTAGTTCATTCATGTCTTTGCACATAGTAGGAGTTAGTAAATTATTGGCACTAAGCTTCTCATTTTATAAGCCACATTTATACCAACTCAATAATTAGCTCAGTGTTTTTCTACAATTATAATTGTCTGTTTCTCATCTCAAGTACTCATACAATGCATAGAAACAGTCCTTATTCATGACTGAATCACTAGATTGATAACACTCAACTTCAACCTGATGTTTCAGTTGTTAGTAATAAACTATGATTACTATATTTTATAAGAGAAGATTAAAATACTTCTTTAAAATGTCAAAGAAAAAAGACATTTTGAAATAGTCTCTTCATACAATATGCATCTCCAGAATCCTGGACCGTCAGTGCCAGCTTTACTTACATACAAAAGGATTATTTTGAGTCAAGTTGTTTTTCCCAGTGCTGACAATATTCACCACATTTATTTACCCAATGAAGTATTCTTTATGCTTATTTTTGTTCTTTATGAAAACATCTCTTGTCCTTGCTGGGCTGATGGTAGAGGATCAGAAAGCAATATTCCAGCTGTTCTTAAAGCCAGTGTTTCTTAGCAAGGTTAAGCAGTGCCTTTTCAAACTCCCCGTGCTGTATGCGTCATTCCTGATGAGTCAAACTTGTTACATTAGTGCATCTCACAGACAAAGGCCAGCAAACTCAAACTTTGAAAAAACAAATCTCACTTCTTAGTCTGCCTAAGAAGGCTTAGATGTTTTAACTTCAACTTCTCCTGCGTTAATGAAGCCCTCTCACTTGGTACTCTTTACTATTTATCCACTGGTCCCCCAAATACCTACACAACTTTAACTAGGGAAATAGAGAGAACAAGATATTAGAATCATGAGGCTCTTTACAGACTACTTGTCATGTTGCTACAAAGAAATACCTGAGAAATGTAAGTTAAGGAAGGAAGGGTTACTTTTAATTTATAGTACTAAAGAATGCATTCAGTTGTAAGAAAGAAGATAGTAACAGAAACTTGGACACCCTGATATATTTGCACCTGGATTCAAGTAACCAAAATGGTATAAGTTGGGGCCATGCTTACTTTCTCCTCTGTTCAATCTGAGACTAGCCCGGTGGAATGGTGCTTTCACATTTAGGGTAGGTCATTGATCACAATGAACTTAATCTAGAAATTCCTTCATTGATATACCTGGGTTTCCATGGTGATTCTAAATGTCAGCAAGCTAACAATCTAGTTTGGCTGCTGTAGGTTATTTTTGGGAAGAAAGATTTTGGGTGAGTTTCTATGTTTTAGAGTTTATCTTTGAAAGAAAGCTCTGAACAACTGAGTAGAGTTGTCACTGCTCTAATGACTGACCATTAACTCTGTACCTTAAAAATTCTTATGCCTACTTAAATTCTACTTATACACTCCATTTCTCTGAAGTATCTCATGCCCCTAGCTTCTTGCTTGATGAAATGCAAATAAAGAAGGACTATATTTCAAAAATGGCCAAGGAAGATTACAACAGTTCTTATTAACCGCAAAAATTCTGTATGCTTTTAAAATGTTAACATTTATGCTCTGTGTTTTTATGAGGATGTTAATGAGTGCCTGTTTCTGTAGTTTATCTAATGACTGATACTTTTATTTGGTAAAAAATAACATAGGGGGGATTACTGTTTGGATGTGAAATGCTCCCTCTCAGGTTCCTATATTTCACTTCTTGGTCCTCAGCTTGTGCTGAAGTTTTGAGAAGCTGTGGAGCCTTAGTGAAGTGAGATTCAATGCAAGGAGTGGTGTTTTGTTGGCTGAGCCTTGGGGTTTATACCTTGCCTCATATTGTCAATACTCTGCTTTTTGATGCTTTGAGAAGTCATCAAGTAGCCTCATGTTCCTACTGCCACAGCTGTTAGGTGCCTTCATGCCATGAGTTTTCCTGGATGATGGGTTTACAGCTCTCAGATATAAGCAAAAATAAACCTTTCTGTATATGTGTTTCTTCTCCTCAGGTATTGGCACACTGCAAAGAAAAAAGAACTAAGAGTACTTTAGTGCCATTGGTGGTCTTGATCTTAGATATTTGATAAGGATTGGAAGAATTTTTGTTCACACAGTGATCTGTTGTAAATTAGGGAATCTATGCTCTATACTGCAAAAGATTCTTATTTCGCCACAAATCTTACATTGAACTTTGATCCAAGATTGATCATCCAATTTCACTGGATTTCACCTACATACTAACATTTAAATGCTGTTTACATCATGTCTGCCTAATCTTTCTCCATTCAAAATTGCTGTATTTACTCCTTCCTGAAAAAGTTCAATTTATCTTTTAAATGTCAACTCAAATGTTATCTTCTTCATTATGCACACATAGAATACCAGAAGTAGAAAAGACCTCCTTAATTATCTTGTCCTGATTTCCTTAAGAGTAGAAACACATACAGGAGCCACATAACTTATCCAAAGTTACAAAAAGATGTAAGACTAGAGATAGTTTACTAACTACACCCTATGAAGAATAACACTTCCACAAATTATCACAGCTAAGTAAGAGATTGAAAAACAGTTGGTGAAAGTTTAGGGTTGGAACACTGTACCTCAAGAATTATATGTAATTACATATTGGGTTCTGATGAAAAAATATACAAATTGAAGTAGTGTAAGGCATAACAGCAGTTCGTATAGTCAAATAGTAGATTATGTCATTATAATTCACAAATTTGCAGCCCATATTTTCTAGGCTCTTGGGATTAAATCACACAGTAAGAACTGTTACTTGAAGATCCTAAATCAACATTTCCTAAAAATGACCAATCTTTGATATTTGTGGTTTCTTGAGCTTTGTTTCTGCAAGCATAACAGCGACCTACAACTCATGACTCTGGGAGAGCTTTCTTTTTATTATGCCATACTCCCTAACTTTTATGAAATCTCATAGTTCAATGAAGAAAACATGATATGTCCTCAAGGAGACAGGAGAAGAAAAAGGAATGATAGTCATAATATGAAGGAGGAACTAAATTGGGAGGAGAGGAAGAGTAGGGAAAAGAAGAGGAAAAGGAAGAGGAGGAGCGATGGAGAGCCACGCAGGTATGGAGAGCAGTCAAGGGTAACAACTTTTATTTAGGTTAGCTAATTGTGAAACAAATCTCTTCATATGGGCATATTGTTATTGAGCATTACCAAACATATAAAGCCTTTGATTAATCTTTAAGCATTAGAGTCTCATTTTTCTACTGGGCCCACGTGGATGGTAGGATGGTCTGGGAAATGTCCGGCCTTGCAGAGACAGTGTGGAAGATTGGTAGGGCCATCTCCCACGCTGGCCTCTCATGGGTGGCAGGGCTGGCGTTTCTGGCTGACCGTTTCTAGCTACAGCGCACTCGTGGCCTCCGGCCAAGAAACACAGTGGCTGAGCTAGGCAGAGCCACTGCAGTTTAGATAGTCGGTTTGACCATGGCCATTTTAAATAATTATTTCAACAAAAATGCAAAAATGTTTTAAGGACTATAGTATAAATTTGGCTTTCCTGCTAATGAGAATAACTATTGTCCAATCACCCACATTTTGTCATATGATCGACTTGTGAGTGGAATTATCTTATAACTCTGCTGGCTTTCTTTTTTAATATAGAACTGATATTGATAACAGCCTTAGTGATTACAGTGAGCCACATATTTTAAATACTATTTTAGTCCACAGCCACTGTGTAAGATGTTTGATTTATAAAGCTACTGATCATTTTTTGCCTAAATCCACTGTTCAGTGAGTACATACCATGTGTATTCTTTTGTGACTGTGTTACCCCACACAGGATGGTATTTTGTCGTTCCATCCATTTGACAGCGAATTTCATGGTCGTTGTTTTAATACCTGAGTAGTACACCATTGAGTACCACATTTTCTGTATCCTTTTCTCTGTTGACGGACAGTAGGCAAATGGGATCTCATAAAATTGAAAAGCTTTTGTAAGGCAAAGTGCACTGTCAACAGAACAAAAGAACAACCTACAGATTGGGAAAATATTTTTACCAATCCTACATCTGATTGAGTGCTAATAGCCAATATATACAAATAACTCAAGAAGTTAGATTCCAAAGAACCAAATAACCCTATTAAAAATGGGCTACAGACCTAAACAAAAAATTCCTAACTGAGGAATCTCGAATGGCTAAGAAGCATCTAAAGAAATGGTCAACATCCTTAGTTATCAGGGAAATGCAAATCAAAATATCCCTGAGATTGTACCTCACACCAGTCAGAATGGCTAAGATCAAAAACTAAGATGACAGTAGATATTGGCGAGATGTAAAGAAAGAGGAACACTACCCCATTGCTGGTGGGACTGCAAGCTAATACAGTCACCCTGGAAATCAGTCTGGTGGTTCCTTAGAAAACTAGACATAGTGTTAGCTGAGGACTAAGCTATACCACACCTGGGCATATACCCAAAAGATGCTCCAACAACAAGTACACATGCTTCACTATGTTCAGAACAGTTTTATTTATAATAGCCAGAAAATGGAAATGATCCAGATGTCTCAACCGAGGAAGGGCCAAGGTTTTCTATAGGTCATTACACCACCTCTGATTCACAATGGCCAATGGTCATGTCAAGTACGGAGGAAATAACTATTAGACTCTCAGTTCTGTTTTTATCACCTCATCTGGTGATAGCGTGTTTTCAACTTTGGGGTAAGAAATGTCAAAGTTCTCCTTGTCTTTTTCATTCTTTTATGCTTATCTGATCTTTGGCTAGTATGTATGTAATTTTCTCAACTAATCAAAATATTTTCTTACTCTCCATGTCCTTTTGTACATATTGATTTCTGTTTACTTTCTGCTTGTAGTAGCATCTCCTTTTCCTGTATCATGCTTAATTTCTACCTCATACCTTCATTGCTCTATTAAGACTAAGTGGACAAAATTATTCACAGTTTCACTGAACCCTATAACTCTAGGAAATGAATCTTCAAGAATATTAATAACTACTTATTAGCCACCCATATATTAGTATTATTTGAGTATCAGTATGTTTCTATTTCAATAAATATCACTTTCAAAAAGACTTATAAAACTTAAAAAATGAGAAAAATCATATTATGGGTTATCATAAAAGAAAGTAAATGGACACAATCATTAGGAAATGAGTATATAAGTATGGGCATTGGAGAAATTCAAGAATAACATCCTTGGTTTCTCCTTCTCCTTCTTTTTCTACCTCTCCCTGTCTCTTTTACTCCCTTCCCCTCCCTTTCCTCTCTGCTCTCCTTCCTTTTTCTTCCCCTTTCTTGCCCTTCCCATTTCTTATCCTCTTCCTCCTCCCCCCTGCTCCTTTCCCTTAGTGAGATTTTTTTATGCCTCTAAGACCAAAGACTTCCATAGCCATCTTTGACTTTTCAAGTCTATGAAAGTTCCATCTTTTAAATGTCTATGCAGGATTTATTATTTCATAATGAGTAGTCAAATAAATTAATAAATATTAAAAGAATGATGCTTATAAGAGCTTTCCTCCAACCCCTAGCAATTCCTGTAGTACCCCTTTCTATTATTCAGATATCTAAGAAAAACTAAGCTTTTCAATTTCTTTTATATATATATATATATATATATATATATATATATATATATATATATATAATACACTCCTTGAATCATTGAGGAAAAGCCAAGGAGATGACTCAGTGAGTAAAAGTAGTCTCTTCTATACTTCATAACCGGAGCTGCAATCCCAAATCCTCATATTGGAAGGACAAATATCTGTCCTTTGACATAACATATGCATCAAGCATGTATGCACGAACATATCTACATACTTAAACTCTGAACAAATAATCCTTAAAACGGAAAAGGTTGACTAGTATGTATAATTTTTGTGGTCAAAGGATAGTTTGCTTGTTCCCAAGTATCTATTCCATAGAAATTTCCCTTGGGTAGATATCTTGCATTTACAAATCTAATCCTCTAAATTATTGTGGATTTTTCTTTATTCTTATAGAATCAATGGTATCCAAACTTTCAATTATATACATATATATACATACATATATATATATACATACATGTATATGTATATATATATGTGTGTGTGTGTGTGTGTGTGTATTTCTCATTCTCTTATTACTTTTGAATATATAATAAGTTCACACCATCTTCAGGCATTTGGCAAAATGTATTCTGCTATGGAGTTAGAACATATGTTTTGCAGAGTCTAAATTCCACTACTAATTCCAATCATTTTTCTACTATTTCTTAGTAGAAATTAACAATTCCATGATATTATCTCATGCATTATTTCTCTTTGGTATCTCCTCTGTTATTGAATCAAAGCACTTTGCAGTCATGACTTTAATATCTTGCTCCATGCTTATAAGTTCCTTGATTCTATGCCTGGAATAAAGCTGGGCACATGCCATCTGCTTTCCATTAAGTACTATCCATCATAGTGAAGCATGTGTGAGTTTTACAAGAAAGTTTGAGAACAACCTATTGAATGGAAGGTTCTAAAGAGGAGATGGAAAAGTTCATACAAATCCTCAGTGTGGTATGGGAAGCTAACATTAATGGAGCTTTGAGTACTCAGGAAGTACTCCTTGTTATCCAACCTATGAAGTGTTCCTGTCTGCAAAGTATGTGAGTGTGAAAGATAAAAGAGTGAGTGGGTCAGTTTTTAAAGTGTTAATATGTATTACTTGATAAAAAATGTTACATCACTGATCCTTCCTCCCTCAACCCTCTTCCAGTTACCTTTTTTGAACTTCTATCATGGCCCCATTGAGATTTTAACTTCATTTTCTTTGATTATTGTTGTTGCACATTTAAATATATGTGGACACACAGATAGATAAATAGATGCAACCTGCTGAGACTGTTTGTTTTCTGGTTTGTATGTCTATGATTTAGAGCCCACCATTCTGTCCTGTAGAACAAATAGAAAGATTAATGCTGAAAGAGGCTAATTCTTCCTCTTCTAACATTTACTAACTGTCTGAGTTCTTTATTTAGGGGTTGGATCCTATGAAATAACTCCCCCTTCACAAAACCACATCCATGATACCGCCATTGCTATGGCCTTGTTCATGGAGACATTTCTAGGAGATCCTGTTTCAAACAGACTACCTGGCCTTCTGGTTCTTACGATCTTTCTGCCCTTTCTTTCACAATGTTTTCTAAGTCATAGCTGTTGGAAATGTGAAGTTGAACACTTCATTTCACCCAGTTGTGATTTTCTGTAATAATCTGAGTTTTCTATAAAAGAGGCCCCTTGGTGGTAGCAACAGATATCTGGGAAAGGTAGCTCCTGACTGAGTGGTCCCATTTTTACCCATTTTTACACAACTGTCACTCTTTTTAACTCCTTTCCAAATACCAGCATTTTTTCTTTTTATGTGTTTTATTTTTAAAATTGATAATAGATAATTTTCATACAATATATTCTGATCATGGTTTCCCTCCCCCAACTTTTTCCACATGCTATCACTCCCATCATGCCACTGGAATCGGAAGAAAACAATATGGAAAAACTTGTCTCACCCCACCTGTAGTACTAACATCATATTGGCAACCAAAATTATTTTTAAGAAATTTTCTTAGCTGCTTATTACCTATGATGTTAATCATGACACCCATAACCTTTAATTATATGAAGCTAAGCAATGATTAGTGGCTCAGCTGTTTTCACTACTTTTTATGAAAGGGCACTCAAGAGTCCTTTCAAGTAGGAAAGATACGATAACAGTTTGGAAATACAATTAAATCTCTACCACAAGTCATGCATAATAGACAAGAAACAGACACAGAAGGATGCTTTTTACACCGACAGTGCCTAGAAAGAGAACAGAACAGACAGAGTGTGAAAACCATGTCACCATCACATTTTCCAGTTTTACAAATAATGAAACAGGCATTAACTAAAAGAAAAGAAAGAGGAACTCATCTTTTTTTGGAGGGGAGGTGAAGAAAAGGCTTGTTTCTGTACCTGTGTTCCAAACCTCTTCCTCATACAGTTCTAGGGTTCACTACTAGACTGAGCTTAAATGGAGGGAAAGTGTTAGAAAGTTTGAGTGTGTTAATTAATGTTGATATTTAACAAGCTGTCTTCAGTCCTTGAATATGCATGCATAGATATAAGGCAGCATGGATAATATAAACCTTTATTCTATGCATTGATTGATTATTTCTTTGAAGAGAGGAAAAGGGAAAAAATTACTAAGTTTACCACACTGATCTTCTTCTTCTTCTTCTTCTTCTTCTTCTTCTTCTTCTTCTTCTTC
>NW_021604618.1:12086483-12100431 GCF_004785775.1 Grammomys surdaster | reverse complement strand
TCTTCTTCTTCTTCTTCTTCTTCTTCTTCTTCTTCTTCTTCTTCTTCTTCTTCTTCTTCTTCTTTCATTCTCAGACCTATGGAGAGGGGATGTAATGGGGATGTAATATAGAGAGGCTGTGTCTCCAGATAGAAAAAAAGCTGTCTTTCTGCCAGAAACAGATTCTACCCCTCAGTCAGATGAGCAGACAAGCAGCACAGAGCTGAGCTATCACTGTACAGCAAGTTGCTAGCCTAAGACCCTTAAAGAGTTCATTAAAACTGGCACATGGGTTTGGTTACTATATGTAGACAGGGAACAAACAATGCAAGAGCACCTCTTTAATAGGTGAAGAAGGGTGGACTCAGCCACCACAGACTTGCTGCCGGGCAGTCAGTCCCCAGGGACTCTTAGAGGCTGTTTTTGTATGTGATCAATGCCATATTCCACTACTAAATTTAGGGAGCCTGCATCCAATGACACAGACACCTCACTATGACTAATTGGCAATGAAAACTGTGGATTTTGACAGGCTTAATTATTTAATCTCCAAGGTTTTGATTAAATTAAAGCTTTTTGTCACTGGGCAGAAATTTATATATATACAAGTTAATATTATAAAGTAATGAAGCTTACACCACAAACCATGAGGAAAACAGTCTAATGATACTGCTACTCTGTGTGAATAAGAAATAAGGTGTGTGTGTGTGTGTGTGTGTGTGTGTGTGTGTGTGTGTGTGTGTGTGAAAACACCAATGTGAATGTTCTCATAAACAAAGACTTAGGTTTGTGCATTTATAAAACGTTTTTAGCATTATAGAAAACATACATGCACAGTTGAGTGTGGGGTATTTAGATATGAATGAGAAAACTAGAAATTCATGTGTGTGTACATATAGCACAAAAACTTTTTTGCATATATGAACAATATTGAAATTTCAGGTGTATACATAAAATGGAAATTTTAATTCCATGGTGATAAAAAGTATTGTGAATGTATGAGTGTTTGTGTATGTGTTGATAAGTGTGTGTTGCCAGTTGCTACATGATTTTTAAATTTTTAGAGAGCAGCTTACCTAAACACATACACCATTTATTTATCAAATATTTTATTTATAATAGATATCTAGATATAAGGGAATTGTTGCTATGCATATTGAGTTGCCATCCTACCGAACATGTACGTATGCTTTTTTACAAAATTTAGCAACTATGTAAATGTATACACAATACACAGATATGTTTTATATGTATGGATATATTATATCTGCCCAATATATGAAAAAACATTCATGTGTTCAGAGGGAGCAGATTATGTAAATAATTGTAAAATAGATTATAAAATTTAGTAAAATTGTAAAATGCAAAATTTGATGGTTCAATTTAAATTTTTATGTGAAAAAATATAAAATATGATGAAATAGATGTCTGAATATAACCCTGAAATATAGGTGTGTTTATAAAATATCTACATTCTGCTTATAAAGAAAGTATGGTGACACTTTGAATGCTAATACTGCAAGTTGATACTTTGTGTTGGAAGCAAATGACGTGCACAGCAGTGAGTAAATTTGTGTGTGACCATGTTTCTAATTTTTGAGATATATGGATAAATAATTGCAGCATCAAGGTGGGCACACAACTATAGACATGTTGTTTGCATGTAACAATTTTCACAGCTGTATAAATTTAATACTTATCATGTTTCAAGTTTTGGTTCAACGCATTTAAATTATTAATACTAGTTTACAAACACCATCACTGTACCTCTCTAGGACATTTTTTTTATTTTGTAAAATTGCATGATTTCTTGATTAACTAAGTCAAAATTTTTCATTCTGACACCTTAGCACACTCATTATCCTCTATATCTGTATGTACCTCTCACATACCTCAAACATATAGTATCACACAGTGTGTATTATTTTGTGACTGCCGTATTTCACTTGTAATAATGTACTCATAAATGTGCTCATAGATGAAACAGTTCCTCTGAATAACTTTACTCTTCAAAGTTGAATACAATAAGTAAACTCACATGCATACATATGTGCTGAGAGAGAGGAGGGAGGGAGGGAGGAGGGAGGAAGGGAGAGAGAGTGTGTGTCCTTGCTTCTCTAGGCATGGTATTCTAGTGAAAGGAATCAGGAATAATAATCTACCTGATAATACATGTTAGTAAAAGCCATACAATGAGACCTGAGGACAGTGGGGATTGGAGAATTACTCTTTTATATGGGGTAACCTGGAAAGTAATATTTAATAATCTAGATTTGAGAAGGAAAACAAAAGAAATTGATAGGATAAACATTCAGGTTAAATTTACCAGGAAACAACAACTCTAGTAAGAGATCAGGGTAGTGGCCTTGACATAGAACTACATATTTTAGAAACAACAATGACACAAAAAAAACTGTAGTGTACAACAGGAAGTGTGCAAAGAAGTGAAGGGAGATATTGCAGATGCCACGTCTTCTTAAAACAAGATTTTTTTCCTGTTGCAGAAATAAGAATCACAAAAGGAAGTATATAACTAGTAACTTACTTCATTTAAACTGCATTGTCTTGGTTTCTGTCCGGCAATCATTTTACAAATGACCAACATCAAGGTGTCAGCCTCCCTGTTGTAAGTTACAGGGCACTGGCCTTCATCTGGAGCTGCAGGAAGTTGATCAACACATCGAAATTGCTTCTAACCTTAGAAATAAAAAATCAAGTCTCAGAAGCCAGTGAGGGCTCTCTTCGAATCTGTTCTCTCTGACTACTTCATGCATCTGTGCACATAAAACAGCAACATACTTCCTGACCTGAATGACTGAAGCAGTATTGGAAATGACATTTAAGGTTCAGGTCTATAATAGAGTGGAGATCCTGAAAAAGTTGAGACTGGTTTGTTTTTTCTTCTGTGTATTCTCTTGATCTCCAGCTCTCTACTAAAACTGAATGAACTCTTTTTCTCGTTGCAATAAAACCATCAGCTATGAAAGGAGAATTGTACCACCACAGCAACCTAACACAAGGTGCACACAGTGAGGACACATTTAGAACTCTCTGTCATCAGTTCTTTTCAAGACTAACTACACAGCAACAGTGCCTTCAAACTTTCTCCACCTCAAAACAAATGGTTTGCATTTGTTAACTCTCCAGGTGATTCTACAACATTCATCAACAGTTGACAACCACCATCACGGCTGTCAAATCACGGCTTATATGATGGTATAGGGAGACAGAGATTATACTTTTGCCTTAAAAAAACCATACCAAATAGCTTATTTTGTCTAAAAATTAAAAGTTATTTAAAGTTCTAATCTCCAAATGGACTCTGATTCATAGAATAGATATGACAACCTAAGCCTGTGTATCATCCTCTTTTTTCCTAATTTCACTACTTGTTCTGTAAGATAGCAAGCCATACTTTACTTTTTGAAGAATATAGGCTAAGTAAACCTGGTCTTTTTACAAATGTCTCTAATATTCCCTTTATACATTTTGGTATAATTGTGCACATTTATTAGTGGATTCTAAAGTATGTTATATGTCATTATTTTCTTTGCATATTTCTTGACTGGGTTCCACTGGTAAGAATTTAGCTTTTCAGTTGTAGCAAATAGGTCTAAAACTTTGACTCAATTCTACATTTATGTATTTCAACTATTTGAAGAACCTAGAGACAAGATATTAGTGATTTTAAGGGACAAGTCACAGTGAATGTAAATTCTACATAGTAATCTATAAAATTAGCATTCATTACCTCTGTTGGGAGAATGAGACTGGAGCGGTTGCTCAGAAATGAGAACCATTGAATGCTTTTGCAGAGAAATCAAGTCCAGTATTCAGTACCCACCTGGCAGTTCACACTTACCTGTAACTCCAGTTCCATGGGCTTTGATTTGTTCTTACAGAATTCACAAGTACTGCGTTTAAATTATCAGCATGCAGATAAAATGCTCATAAACACAAAATATAATAAACAAATCCTTAAAAATTATACAGATTATTGCTGATAAATCTATTTTATAGCCAGTTATCAATCAACTTAGTACAAATCTCCAGCAGAAACCATCTAAGGACTCAAAATGCCATTGCTAGTTCCTATCACAAATACAGGACTCCCTTGGAATTCTATCATCTTGCACATATTTATCTAATTAAGATTAGGTGTTCTCAAACATTCACCTATCCAATGCCAAACTCTTAGACAATTAATTGCACACCACTCCCAGATATCCTTTCCTAAATCCTGCCCAACAAATTCCAGGGTGTCAATTCCACTCTTCCAGTTGTTTGGGTCTAAAACATTAGAATCAACATTGAATGCTCCATTAGAATCCACCAGGGAAAGTTGTCAGCCTTGTCTAAATATTACCCAGAGTGGAAAATTTTCTTGATATCTACACACGTATGACTATAGGCTACCACTGTTCCTTAATCAGCAAGGCTGCTTTTCAAATCACCAATCCCACAGGAATTCACACATGTTGTGTGCTATGTCTGAACACACTAATAACTTCCTTTAACGTAACACAAAGAGTGACTTCTCTCAAATACACAAAGATACTCATTAATTAATCCCCATTATTAATCTCTTCTTATGCAACCTGTGCAAAAGGGCCACCATTTGCTAGTTTTTCCAGTGCACACATGTTTAAATTCAAGATTTTGCACTTTTATCTCCACAGTATGTTTCTCTAGATATCTAAATGATTGAGTTTTTCACTTCCCCTGGCTCTAATCAGGTTAATTCACCAGTTTGATCCCAATTGAATTTCTAGTTCACTGACCCATTACTCCTGAGTAAATATCTTCCTTCTTTTAATTTTCTCTATTCTTTATTTTATCATGTGATATGCATAGTGTTTTGTATTCATTGCTTTACTATTAATTAGAGTATAAACAACATGAGTAACAGGATTTTTGTCATTTTTGGTTACCAAAAAGTGTCTTCTAAAATCATGATTTTATATACAAAATTTGGTCAGTAATAAGCTGGAAACAACCCAGATGTCCGAGGAAAGAAGAATGGATACAGAAAATCTGGTTCATGTACACAATGGAATACTACTCAGCTATTAAGAATGAGGACATTCTGAGTTTTGCAGACAAATGGATGGAACTAGACAATATCATCCTGAGTGAGGTAACTCAGACCCAAAATGACATGCATGAACTGCAGTGACAAAAATGGAGACGAGCCTGAGGAAAAGGAGCTCCAGCCACAGACCCAAAGTGGGATCCAGCCCAAGGGGTGGCCCAAAATCTGACACTATTACTGAGACTATGGAGTATTCACAAAAATGGATCTATCATGACTGCCCTCTGTAAGACCCAACAAGCAGATGAAAGAGTCAGATGCAGATATTTTCGCACAACCAATGGACAGAAGCTGCTGACCCCTATGTTTGAGTTAGGGAAAAGCTGGAGAAGCTGAGGAAGAGGGTGATCCTGTAGGAGAATCAGCAGTCTCAATTAATCTAGACCCCTGAGATCTCTCAGACACTGGACCACCAAAAGGCAGCATACTGCTACAGCTGATATGAAGCCCCCCAACACATATACAGCAGAGGACTGCTGGGTCTGTGTTCAGTCAGAGAAGATGCACCTAACCCTCAAGAGACTGGAGGTACAAGGAAGTGGAGAGGTCTAATGGGATGGAAGGTTGGGGTGGGGACATTTTTGTGGCGACAGGGTGGAGAGGAGGTGTTGGATGGTAAATAGTCAGAAGCTGGACCAGGAGGGGGATAAAATCTGGAGTGTAAAAAATAAAGTGATAAAATACAATTAAAAAAAAGGCTCAATGAATGAATAAGTAACCTTACCCTAATTTGATAATTATTTGTTATTAGTTGTGCCTCAAATGTCCCCCTAACCATATATGTTGAAGGCTTGGTAACTAATGAAGCAATGTTCACAGTTACCTACTTTGAGAGTATGATTGGATGATGGGAGCACTAACTTAATCAAGTGAATAAATGCACTGATAAATTAAAAGTTCAATGGACTACTTGATACTTGTAGAAATTTAAGATTATGATTTTATTTGGAATAAATGTTTCATTGGTTATGTGATGAAGCTCTGAAACACTAGCTCTTTGCTTACTTTCATTTCATGTCCAGTAACCACAAAATGAACAGGCTGCAGATGCATTTTTCCTCACCATAATAAGCTGTCTGTCCTGAGGCCAGAAGTCCATAGACTAAAAGTGGCTCAAATAAATCTTTTCTTTGCTTTGAATTGTTTACATCAGCTATTTTCACACAACACAGATAGGGTAACTTTAAACAATACATTATCTGAATACATTTATTGCTTCTCTAATACATTTGTGTGAGAGTTGTTTCTTTGCTTGGAAAAGCTTCTCATCCCACCACCTTCTGTTTCAAGACCTCCGCTGCTACCTACGCTGGAAAACCTGCAGCTCTTTCAGGCAACTGTGGATCAGACAAGCTGCTGTTTTCCAAATAGCTTTCTGACTCTTGGCATCTGTTATTTGTCTGTTAGAACATGGCAACATGGTCTCATAATTGTCTCCATGTCTCTTTCTTACTATAATGCAAAGTTCATAGAAAGAGTAACTGAATCTTATTTATTTTTGACAAAGAAGCATAGAGAATAAAAAGTCAATATATGTTTCCAAATGTAGCAATCAATTATTCAACAGCTCAGATCTATATATCCACCTGTGACTTTCCAGGAATGCTGACTGAGAACAAAACCTGAGATTTCTTACAAACAGTGAAAAGTATTTGCCTTGTGAATTTTATTTCCAAGGGACAATGAGAACTAGAAATTAAAATGAAAATCAGCCAGAAAAATCTGAAAAGGCAAGTCTGGGTCAGATTAGAAACCAATTTTTCCTTGCCAGTAAATACGTTGTCTGGTTGGAACACAGCCATAGAAATGACTATTAGAAGATAGCTATGTAGTGTTACTAATGAGATCTGGGTCATAGGTGAGAGCAATTTTCAAACTGTAGCACAAACTTTTGCCTCAGAAATTGTGACACCGACTGTTCTATTGGAATATTCTTGTCAAAGTCTAAAACACTTACCCATCCAGACAAAACACAGGTGTGATATCCTGGAAATATCTCTTCTTAATAAAGTACAGGTGTGAATGTAAAAATGCATGCCGGGAATATTCTAAGTTCCTACTGTTTTGCGGGATGAGTAAGAGAACTCAGCTGCCAAAACAATGGGGAGAGACACCTTCACAGCTGGAAATCCCACAGCCACTGTACTGGAGATGATGTTGCCTTTCAAATATCTTCACAATACACCAGACTGAGAAACAATAGTGTGGCCCCTCCTACCTGTTCAAAAAAAATTACTCATAGAAATTTCAACAGCTTACATTCTCAGAAGTGATTAAAATTCTTTAATAATGAGAATTATGAAGTGATAGGCAGTAGAATAAAATGAAGTCATATCTCTGTATAAAATTGATTCATAATATATGAGAAACAGTAACATAAGGTCATTATAACACTTTTAAAACATACATGATAACTTCAGAACATAGCTTAATGGGGAAAATATAGTTTCATAGCAGATACTAGATAAAAAAAATATGCCACTCTTCATAGTAGATTCTAGATAACAAACATATTGACTGTCAAGAAGTGCCAAAATCATTTTTGTTTAGTTTTGGGAAGTTTGGTAGACAAAATAGTTGATAATATTCCTTTTTGTTTTTTTAGACAACAGTACTAATGGTATAGTTTTGTAAATTGTGTAAATACTTACAAGCCACGAATAGCATTAAAATTAAATTATGCAGTATTTCCATCACCAATAATCAGCTGACAAAATGTACTCTAATAATAACTACCCCAAAATTCACATCCTAGCTAACACTGATTTTTGTTCTGGTCTGTAAATTTTATATTTTTTGAAAATTATATGTAAATGCAATCAAATAAATTCTTATATGCAGTATATGGCTTCTTTCATCTGAAATGATGATGTTTCTGTGTTAAGTAGTATTCTATTGGACATGTACCTTTCAATTTGATTGCTCTGCCACAAGTTTAGATAGTATTGAATAAATGAGGTTTTTGTGAATATTGGAATGAATGACCTTGTTTTCATTGTGGTTTGTTAAATGTCTCATACTAGCATCAGTAGATCCCATGATAGACAGATGCTAATTTATACCTGCATATTTATTATCATAAATAAATCTATGAAACTCTTTCCCAACATCTGTTGGGAAATTTTCCATTAGCATGAGCAGCATGCTAGTGTTGGAGCTGCTTTCAGACTTTATTGGCACTTGCTTTCATAGGCTTTTGTTATGTGTTTAAATTTTTGTCTTAGAGTGTACATAGCAATATCTGTGTGCTTTTTCAATTGCATTTTTGAAATAATTAGCAATATAAGACTTTACGTACAATTAGTCCCTTGTTTATTTATGAGAAAATGTCTGTTGGAAATTTTTGGTCATATTTATGTTGGGTGTTTGCTTTCTTAGTGCTTAATTTTAGCAGTTCTTTCCATATTTTAAATAAATACTTTTATAAAATATTTACTTTGAAAATATTTTCTCCTATTATAACATTTTTTATGTAATCAAGTTCAACTTACTATGAGTGTTGAAAGCATTTTCTAGATTCCTTCGTTTAGTCTCTATAAGTGACCATAACTTCCAGGAATAATGACAACCTGATGCATTGTTTTTCTTCATGTTAACAAGTGAGTTTCTATTTCTTAATTTAGTCTGTTCCCTCAATGCAATATTTTCTTTCAAGAAGCTAATTATGTTGGTTCCAGTTAATGTTATTATAATAGTTTTGTCTGTTATTGTTTTTAGATGATCTTTAGTAAATTGAGACTATTTCAGATTAATCACAAAACCTGTAAACGACTATTGAATTTGTTAATTGATTTTACTACATATATTACACATATTATAATCAGGATATAGTTTTAATATATTTAAGGATTTAATTTAAATATTCTGCCTGGATGAATGAAATACTCTGCATATTTACTTTCATGTAACAGATTTGGTTTTAATAAGTAAAATTCTAATGTTATTATTGGAAAAATTACTTTCTATATTTTAGATATACTTGGATATCATTATGAATATTTATTGCCCAAATATCTGAGAAAAGATGGAAGTGAAGATATTTATACTCATGTTCCTTGGTTGTAAATAAGTTAATTATAAATACTTTTTAATATGTGAATGTTTATTATGATTGCACTTCTTCTGTATTATCTCTGCTAGTTTGTGTCTTTTAAGAAAATTGTCACTTCCCCTAGAGGCATTGTTGGCCTGGCTAATGTGTCACATGTGTGTAAATAAGGGGCCAATAGGAGAAGGGTTATGTCTATGCTCAGTGTTCTGATCTATGAACATCTGAATGATTAGTATACTAATATTTCTTGAAAAAAAGAGAGCCTGAGATGGCCACCAGTCAGGGGCCATGGGGCCTGAGTGGGTTCCTAGGATGGGAAATGAGCAAGAGACTAAAAGAACACTGTCTCGGACTGCAGCTCCTTGTGAGAGTGTGCCCTAGACTGATAACCTCAAGGCCATGGGAGATTACAATCTATATACTACTTTCATGTAACTGCTTTATTTTTTTTTAATAAGTAAAAATCTAATTCAACTATTGGGGAAAATATTTCCTGATTTTTAAATATTCTGGAATAATATTACAATTATTTATTGCTCAATTTTCTGAGACTTGAGGGTAGTGAGAAACAGCCTGATGTGAGTAGCCAATGATAACACCAGGGGCAATGCTGGCATCAGGTAATTATGTCTGGGTCTATGGCCTTGCAGCAGCAGGGGGCTGTTACACCAAAGACAAGGCTTGGTTTGGTCTGCTGCCCAGAAACATGTTGATGTCTAAAAGCCATGCAGAACTGGCCCCACCTCTCACCTGAGCATCATGGGATAGCTGGTCCTGTTGTCTTGAGAGCAGAAGAATTGATTACCTCATAGCCAACTGTAGTACTTAGAAAAG
This sequence comes from Grammomys surdaster, assembly GCF_004785775.1. NCBI lineage: Eukaryota > Metazoa > Chordata > Mammalia > Rodentia > Muridae > Grammomys > Grammomys surdaster. The sequence continues at coordinate 12,090,475 of NW_021604618.1, read as the reverse complement.
CCTTAGGTAAGCCAGCCCTGAGGAACTAAGTGTGGGAGAGAAGGTCTTGCTATTCATCTTCCATGCAGTGATGTGGACAAGGGAGAAATCACTTCTTCTCACTTTGCTCTTACTATTTGCAGCAGACAGGAGACCAGGTTCTGGGGTCATGAAAGCAGGAGGGCTGTCTCTGCTCCTAACCTGCTGCAGCACTTAGAAGAGCAGGCTCTGCACCCTACATGGGCAGCATAATAGAGCTGACCATAGTGGTAGGGGTGCAAATCTGTTTCTTCTGAAGAGATGAGTATGGGAGACCCAGCCCTACTCTTCTTCTATGATGTGTGGTGCCATTGATGAGGAAAAGACTCCCTCTCTTTTTCCTTGAGAGCTGGTCCCAATAGAGTTATGAGAGCCAAAGAGCCAGTTGTCCCTGCCCCCCCACCTACTTCAGCACTCAGGAAAGTAGGCTGTACACCTCACCTAGACAGCACAGTAGAGCTGACTCTGATGGTGGGAGAGCAAGTGAGCTTGGCTTTACAGTGTGAGCTTGGGAGGGCTTGCCTGGGCACTTGTCTGCAATGGAGTAGTGCAGTATGAGAGAGAGATGCTATCCCAAGACCTCACCCCTGTCACTTATGGCCCTGGGGTTTTGAGAGGAGCAGAACTGTACCTACCTCTCATCTGGGCATCAAGTAGAGCTGGCCCTAGACATGGAAGTTGTGTGTGAGCCAACCCTGACTCTTTTCTGCTGTGTGGTGGCATAGATGAGACTCCTCCTCCCCTCCCTCATCCCTAATCATTTGTGGCAGGCAAAAGAGCTTGCCCTGGAACATGAAGTAGGATAACTGGCTATGTCTCTCATCAGCTGCAACACTCAGGAGAGTGTGCCATGTCTTTTACCTGTGCTGCAGAGTAAACCTGGCCCTGGTTGTAGGGATTTCAGATGAGCCTGCCCCCAAAGGTATAAGAACAGGAAAGTTGGCAAGTGGACTGACTGACCAGCTTAGATACTTCTCAGGCCCAGATCCAGGACTTTGAATTGGCTTACCCCAACATCTACCCTATCGATGAACTAATGGGGTCTATAAAGTGGTCAGTCCTATATATCCAAAACTACAGGATCTCCATGAAACAGGGCAACAAGATAACAGAGAGAAGTCCCATTGATGTTCTAGTATTGATAGAGTAACAGAAACTACAGAACTAATACCATATCAATGGGTCTTTGCAATAGATATTTGCAAGCAAATCTGTATGGACAAAAGTGTATACCGTGGAGACACTGTGACACACTACAGCTTCCGTAAGAGATTTGTTTTCTCCGAGTGGGGAGGGGTGGTTGCAAAAGTGGAGGGCAGCTATGACAAGTGGGGTTGTTTTCATGACGTGAAATTCACTAAGGACCAATAAAAAAATTTTCTTTTTAAACTTATCTAGGCCAATAGCATACCATACACTTTTAATAGTTGTAGAATTTGTAATACTGATCTTCCTTTTCAGAATTTGTCTTTGGTTTTTTTTCTGATATTTCCATACATATGTACAATAATGTGTGAGTATATCTTCACCTCCAGTTCTTCTGTTCAACTCTCACATAACCCCCTAATGAATTTGAGGTCATTCACTAGAGTGTGGGAAACCTACTAGGGTCCATGTTCTCAATAAAGAATAATTTTCCAGCTCCCACCACTATGCACTTCTGTTAGTGTCTCAGTATTCAATGGATGCTGGAAATCATCTCCCCCACCTGTATGGGGACTTCCGCTAGTTTGACACTGAACAAGTCATATGCAGGTAACCACAGCTGCTGTGTGCAAATACAATTATAATACCCATATCATATGAAGAAGACAACACTTGACAGCACTTCTTCCTACCTCCCAGATCTTAGACTCTTCTGCAATGTTTCCTGAGGCTGATTGGATGTGTTATGTTTGATATAAATGTCCCATTTAGGACTGAGTACTCAGTGTCTTACTCTCAGCACTTTCACAGGTCATTCATCTCTGTGTGGATTCCTGCCTGTTCCAAAAATAACTTCCTCTGACTAAGGTTAAGAGCATCCCAGTTCTATGGGTAGAGTCATAAATATGTAGAAGGTATTGACAGCATGAACAAATTACAAAATGACAATAAAAGGTTATACCTCAGCACCTATGATCTCCTTATCCACTGGTTTTTGACTGTATGCTTCAATAATTCTACATTTTGACAATGTATATTATTAGTGCCATTAAATTTCTTACCAAAATTAATTTGAAAATTTCAACTAAAATAGTGTAAAATATGTAATATAAATTATGCTAAGTAAAAAATCAAGAAGGCAAAGCAATAAACTTTTAAATGAAGTAGGTCTTTTGAGTCTTAAAAGAAGAGGAAAAATCATACCATTGAATTATGATTTTTTCATTATATTTAATCTTTTTTTACAGTCCAGATTTTATTCCCCACCCAGTCCACACTCTGACTGTTCCACATCCCACACCTACCCCCTATCTTCAGGAGGATGTCTTCACTCCCCCACCTACCACCCCACCGGAACTCCCTACGCCCTGGGGCCTCCAGTCTCTTGAGGGTTGGATTCATCTTCTCTGAATCTAGACCCAGCAGTCCTCTGCTGTATATGTGTTGGGGGTCTCATATCATCTAGTGTATGCTGCCTGGTTGGTGGCCTACTGTCTGAGAGATCTCGAGGGTCCAGGTTAATTGAGACTGCTGATCCTCCTATAGCGTTACCCTCCTCCTCAACTTCTTTTAGACTTTTCCTAATTTAACCACAGAGGCCAGCAGCTTCTGTCCACTGGCTAGGTGTAAATATCTGCATCTGACTCTTTCAGCTGCTTATTGAGTCTTTTGGTGGGTATTCATGATAGGTCCCTTTCCATGAGCAGAGCAGAGCCTCAATAATAGTGTCAGGCTTTGGGGCCCTCCCTTGAGTTGGATCCCAGTTTGGGCCTGTCACTGAACCTCCTTTTCTTCAGGCTCTTCTCCATTTTTATCCCTGCAGTTCTTTAAGATAGGAACAATTCTGGGTCAAAGTTTTAGCTGTGGGACGGCAACACTATCCCTTGCTTGATGCCCTGTCTCTCTGCTGGAGGTAGGCTCTATAGGCTCCCTCTCCCTACTGTAGGGCATTTCATCTAAGATCCCTCCCTTTGAGTCCTAAGAGTCTCTCACCTCTCAGGTCTCTGGTACATTCTGGAGGATCTCCCCTATATCCTACCTCCCAAGGTTACCTGTTTCCATTCTTTCTGCTGTCCCTCAGGTCTTGATGACTGTGAATTACCCAATCTTTCCTATGTCTGCATCAACTTTAAGAGTGTCAGTGAAGACAAAATACTGTTAAGGATTCAGAACAAGAAATGCTAGCTGAGCTTGATCAATGACAGTATGTTGTTTATTGTCAAGCAGAGAAGACGAACTTAAGGAAAATCCTTAATGGCATGTAGAATGAACTACTTGCCATAAGATTGATGGAATAACCAAATGAATGTTTCATTTCACTATCTTCAGATACAGTTCTCATGACTCAGGTCAAGAATCAATCTGAGAAAAAAAGGCAGAGCTAAGTATCCCCAATTAAGATTTTTAGCATGTTTCTGGTTTTTATGTTAGACAGATATTCTGAGAGTCCAATAATATTCCCAGTGCATACTTGAAAAGGCTAGACATGAGTATAGGATAAAATGAACACCTATGGAGATGTAAGGAGGAAATATTTACTCCTTACTTTTCTTTGTAATAGTCACTGCATCTTGGAACAAAATTTCTCAAACCATTCTAGTGTTATTAAATAATCCTAGAAGGAAACTTTTAGATGCAATACAATTCTAAAACTCTGCATTAACTTTAAAATTGGCATTGGTCTATGGGACCTTATCTTAAATTAGTTTTTGGTAACTCATTTTGACAAAAGATATTTTCTTGTCAACAGTCAATGCTAATATTCCACTGTAATACAGTGATGATCTTTTTAATGTTTTATGCTATGTGTGTGTGTGAGAGAGAGAGAG
>NW_021604618.1:12084088-12086383 GCF_004785775.1 Grammomys surdaster | reverse complement strand
AGAGAGAGAGAGAGAGGCAGAGACAGAGACAGAGACAGAGACAGAGACAGAGAGAGACAGAGAGGAGTCGAGGAGCTGGGAACTTATCTGAATCTTCGACAATTTGAATAAGAGATTTTATCCTTTGAGCCACAGAGTTTTAACATTTAAGTTAAAATGTAACCTGTTTTGAGTTGTTTTTACCATATAATCCTATAAATGGAAATATGAACAGCTCAGAAAATGTCTGCAAATGGTTTTACCCCTGCAGTGCAATTTCTGCTAGACTGAGAATCTAGACACAGCTCTTAAAAAGAAGTTAGAAAGCACTATAACTATTAAACTACAACTATTAAAAATATGTTTTTGAACATTTAACTTTCAGCAAAATTGATCAGAACACATGTTTATTTATATAGTTTATAAAATGTAAGAAAATGATAAACTATGAAATTTTGTGAAGATAAAATGCACTTAAAGATTTGCTACTATATACTTAAAATATCACAAATTTTATGTCTCAGAATTGTAAGATTTTTGAAATTTCCAATTCTCTAAATGCATAGGAGATTGCTGAAATTAAATGTGCTTATTAAGAGTTTATAATTTTTAAAGTTCCCAAAATGAAAGACTGACAATGAATTTGTCTTGACAGTGCATTCTAAGAAATCAGTCATTAAGTCTGGTAAGGATTTTGAACAGTAATTTAATTTGCTACTGTTATTTTCTTATAAAGGTGTGTCTTCTAAGAGTACAAATTACACCTTCAGATGACTTGTTTACCTTTGAGTACTAATGCTATTCTCCCACACTGATCTTGATCTGATCTATTTAAATTATATGGATTGAAGTTCTACTTTCAAACTGTTCCAGTATACACACTGTTCTGAGTAATTGCTCTTAAATGAGAGAGCCTAATCCTCTCCTCCAATTCTACCTCTCCGTGAAAAAAAAAATCATGATCTTTTGCCATTGGCCCCTTATTTGACATATGCAGGCAGTAGCATCTTCTCCTGGTACTAAGATTAGTTGCATTGTCCAAGGTTCAAACATAAACACCAAAGTGATGGTATTGAGAGTTGGGGATTTTATAGATGAGACGATTACTCCCGTAACAGTCCATGGGGAATTGATGGATTTATCATTGCATGAAGAGGCAATTAAAGTATTGGCTCTTGATAGACAAAAGGTCTATCAAGACCTTCTCTTTCTCACGTTCATTCTTGTCTTTTGGCTTTTCATGTATGAGTTACTGCATCAAGAAGATGCTGACCAAATACAAGCTCTTCAACACTGAACTTCTTAGAACTATAAGAAATATTTCTTTTCTTTGTATATTACCATATCTGTAATATTCTTTTCTAGCAACACACAACATGCTAAAAGTATTTGGCAATAGCCATAGGTTTAGGAAATGGCTTTTTTTAATTGGGTTTAAACAAGAACTCCTATTGTGTAGAAATTGGGAGAGTAACACTGTTAAGACACACAGTAAGCACAATCCTTTCTATTGCCTGTATGAACAGAGGAGTTGAGTTGGGAAGACACATCTCCTTCTCAGTATAGGTTTCACACATGAAAAACAAGACCTGGGAGTCACAGTAAACACAATCAAAGCCACTTCCCTTAGTTCTACCTCCAATTTGTTTCAGCTCTCTACTATATTAGCCAAAATTTCAACGATTTTCTATGACTTTTCTATCACTTACATTTCAGAATCAAAACAAAACAAAAAGAGCTGTACCTTGGGGGGGGGGGGTATTTTCTTCAACCAGCAAGCAATTAAGGAACCGAAGAGCCACATATGGCTGCCAAGGATCTTCATACCTCATCTCTTGTTTCTGTGTCCAGCTTTTTCAGCCAGAATAATTGCCCAGCTTATCTACTTTTGAAAGGAAGCTTATAATTGCCCAGCTTATTTACTTTTGAAAGGAAGCTTTTATATATATATATATGTATATGTATATGTATATATGTATGTATATGTATATGTATATATGTGTTGTGTGTGTAACATAAATTTATAATTTCATTGATTTATGCTAGAAATCATATGTTATTATAATATAATTACTAATATGATAATATATTGGATATGTGTACATTTTGCTTCACCACAGGACATGATTTAGATAGTACATGATTTAGAGGCCCACTTCCCAAACTAGGGAGAAAATTTAGTTTTAATTGTAAGATGTTTTAAAAAGCAGAATCTAAGAAAGTATAATTAGTCCAGTAAGATAAATGATATTAGAGAAATTGTTGAGCTTCTCTCTCTCTCTCTCTCTCTCTCTCTCTCTCTCTCTCTCTCTCTCT
>NW_021604618.1:12054800-12084078 GCF_004785775.1 Grammomys surdaster | reverse complement strand
TCTCTCTCTCTCTCTCTCTCTCTCTCTCTCTCTCTCTCTCTCTCTCTCTCTCTCTCCATGTCATACAAGTTAGTTCCTCCAATCATGTGGGTTCTAGGGAACTCATCTTTTTGAATAAATATCTTCACTGGTTTTGCCATCTCATCAACCCCCTTGCCTTCTCTCTGCCCTCATCCTTATAATGATGCACCAAGAAAATGTCCGTCAAATGTCAACACATTAATTTGGCTTCCCAAACTCAAGAACTGTTAGCCAATATGCTTCTTTCATTATATTCCACAACTACCTTGTCTACAGTATTCTGATGTAATATCACTATACACAAAAAAAAGCAGATTGTTTCCCAGTAAAATTATGGAAGACAAAACTGGCATTTTTCAATTCTTCCTCAGGCAGATTGGCAGCACTGTGTCTAAATGCAGAGTGGTATTTGTGATGGTGACAATTATGAAGTAAATTTGAGTGAGCTTAGATACATTCTACACTACCTATGTATCTTGGGTAAATTAATTCACTTTCTACATTTTGGATTATAAATACTATTATCAACAATACCTACACTGTAAGTCTGCTTCTCATTATAAATAAGAAAATGATATATTTGATGTCTCAGGTTCCAGTGCAGGCAGTCAATACAAGTATATTTTCTTCTCTCCTTACTTATGAAGCCCATCTGGTCATTCCACTACTTTAAAAATAAAAAATCCACAATCCCTACAATCTTTCCAAAATTAGAAAGTCTAACAACTTTATTTTGGTGTATATTTTTCTCATTTGTATACAACAGAGATATTATAATTTTTTATGACCTTAATGCTAAATTGCTTAACACTATATTGTTTATTATATTTTTCTATGAAGATTCAGAACTTTCAGGGGATCTCTAAATTCTCACAGAGAAGGAATCTGTTAAGCAATAGGATTAAACAAAAAGTGATTAATATGAAAACTTGCAAACCTTCTACTGCTACTTACTTGGGTAGGAGAAATTAAATTCACAAGACTCAGAGTCTCTGCAAGGTATAAATATATTTACATTTTTCTACCATGTTTTCAAGAAAATAAATCCATCCAGATACTGTCTTTCAGGAACAGTTTGCATATTTATGTGCAAGTCCTGAAGTTTCCATGACTTTGCAGTTTGCTATTAACATTTTGTGTAGACTTTGTCCTGGCTAAAGATATATGAACACATTTTGCCTAGAGCCCACATGCTGGCCAGACCTTCCTTTTGCATAAAAGATTGATCTTCTTTTTGGAACTGTTTCTCCCTTACAATATATCATAGAATGTGTATACTTTCTTTCTGGCTAACAAGAAAGCATGCTCTTTTCCATAACAACTGAGTGAGATGATAAAACCAAACTTTTCCTATTATCTGCCAATGAAGCCATTTTCACTTCCTAAAACCTAGCTTAGAATTCCATTATTGATAGATAAGAACCTTAGAAAGTAATATCTCATCATGTCAGTAAATAAAAAGAACATCAGACTTGTAAAAGAAAAATTAACCATCTCAGATCATCAGAGAAATGACATCACAGGCCCAACTGATTCCCACAAAACTGGAAATACAGGTAGGCAAGCACAGAAAATTGCACTGAATAGATCAAAAGACACAGGCAAACGTCTCATCAGAAACCACTACTGTTTAGGAAAACGTGAATTTTAATTGATTAGCTGTTCAACATATCCAAGACTTAAAAACCCTAGTGAAACCTGGTAAAACAGAATGGAGGATATAGTTTTTAAAGTTTATCTCCACTGATTTATTAGTTCTGACATTATTTGTTATTGATGAGAGGGGGAAAACAAGATTGTTTTGAAGTACATTCCTCTCAACAACAGCTGGCCTTGGAAGACGCTGCTACCTAGCCAGAATTTAACTTGCTAGAGTTTGTCAAAGCATCACTGATCTGTAGGAAGGGAAACAACAGCTCCAGGTGTCTCTACTCATCATGTACAATATAAAGCAGAGACACAGGTACATATTTCATCTGATAATAAGAAAGAAGAAAACATGTTAAAGGGGAAAAAGATACATTTTGATGCCTCCAGAATAAGAATTTTTACATTAATGTTAGACTCAGAGAGGAACAGTATGTTGGAATTACCAGACAAGTATTTTTATGTATCATTAATACGTAAAGAGTTCCAGTATAAATTGAATAGTATTCATGAATAAGCAAGCAATGTAAGCAGAAAAATGGAGATTCTAAGAGCAAAGCCAGAACAAAAATGATAAAGATCAGTCTCTATAAGGAAAATTGCTTGCTTTGAGTGGCCAATTAATTGATAGACACACCTGGAGACAAAACATCGTACCAAGGACATGTCTCTTAAATAATTTCAAAACTCAAAAGGAAAGATGCCAGTGGGAGAGGGGGTCATGTAGGGACTGGGAAGGTCAAAGGCAAAGGGTGTAAAACCTGTAATGGAGATCTTAGAGTAGAAGGAAGAGAAGAAAGAGAAAGGAGAAAGAATGGGGATAAGGAAAGTGTGGAGAAAGAGAGAGAGAGGAAAGAAATAGTTGGAGAGGAATTAGGGTGTGGGTAGAGATTTAAAACAATCAAACAAACAATAACAATGTCAAAAAGATCCACCACCAACAATAGAAAAAAAACAAACAAAAAACACTGAGAAACAACACCCCACAGTTACGCAAAAAAGTTTAGCTCCAAGCTACGCACCCAAAATCTAAACACACACAGGAAGAAAAAATATCAGAAAGAGCTTTTCCATGTTATAGGCATCTGATGACAAAGAAAAACTTTAGATAAATAAGAGGCTGTCACTATAAAGCTATAGAGGAGCAGAAATGAGTTTCTCTTGATCTTTTCTCAGAAGATTTGCAAGAAAGCACAAGTGGAAAGATATATTTAAAGTACTAAAGGGAAAAATGGCGAATCTTAAAGTTATGTACTTTGCAATACAATCTAAAGGAAAGAAAAATAACCTTCCAAAAAATATTTAGGGGACCTGTTGTCCTTTATCCAATATTTCAAGAAATGATAAAATAATTTATTTAGGTGGGAGGAAAATGTTATTGAAATAGAAATTATTGAGATATGCTAAGTTGAAAGATCAAGAAAGATCAAAGAGCGATTAAAAGAATTGAGTGAAATTACATGAACATATTATCAGAATGTAAAAGGGCATTGTTAGCAACAAAATTACAAATGTGGGAAAAGCATATAAACTGTGAACCACCTAAACAGCAAGCAAGTTTAATATCAAACAGTAAGCTACAAAGTTTACTGAGCAGTGGAACATTTCGGCACCAGATGAAAACTCATCTAATAGAATTAGTATAGGTTGGATAATGAGGAAAAAGAAGCACAGGCTAGGAGATGTCTCCATAGCTATGTAAACAGGAGCCTTGACTAGATTTGAGACAATAAAAGATGGCCTGAGTTAAAATGAACTTCTAAATAAAAGAGTTTGTATTAGAGTTCTTATTGGTATCACAAAATCAAAAATACTCTCAAGATTTTTGTCTTTCTTTTTTCACACTCCCATTTTATAAAACACATTCTGTATTTACCTGAGAGCTGCTGAAAGCAGACGCCTACATGAAACATGGAGGTAAGATCCATAGTTTATTAGATGAGGTTGGGAAGGCCTTGTGATCTAACTTAAGGATATAGTGGCCATATGGCCCCCAGGAAATATAACTTGTAAACAGCTCTGCCAGCTTCGCAGACTCTTCAAAGAGAAATAGATGATTTTTACATCTCACAAATTTTAGCCTCACTAGGATAAACAAAATATGTCAATAAGCCAAATGTAGCATGGAGGTCAACGGCTTGCAAACTTCGTATTGTTCTGCTAATCTGCTATCTGGCAAAGCCATGGAGTGCTTTGCTTGGGTTAGTCTCTTTCAGACTTTTCCGAGAGACCTGATGGAAGGCTCCCTTCCTTATTGATCACATCCTACAGCTCCCATTCCTCCAGCTGCACTGGAGAGAGGAGTCCTCTTAACAAAACTTTTCCTTCTTGTTTTAAACATTTACTCCCTGACCAAATACGTTTTTTAATCATACTTGTACACAGGTCTTATTAGTGAAGCATACATAAATAAAATTAAATACCCCAGCCTTGAGTAGTTTCATGGTGTGATAAAGGAATAATTATAAACCATGTATAATAGCAGCACAAATCTGATGACTTGGGATAATTTACTATCCCAAGAGCATCGCTGTTGCACATGGAGAAACATGAATAATGACCTAGTGTTTTGTCACTGAGACATGCTGTCAAAGTCCAGCTCAGGAACCCAAATGATAATTTCTCAGAAAGACTGCATGGGACTTTGAAGCGAGATTATCTATCTACTCACTCTGTTTTGTTTTCAATGGTTGTTCTTTAGGCATTTCTATCAAAAACTATGAAACAGAATCTTTATTTCAAAGATAAATCAGCCTATCTAGGATTCCTGGGCTTGTGAATTAAATTCCATAGGTAGGAAATAGGCAGAGGAATCGCTCTGGATTGTCTATGACAAATGTTCTATTCCATTTTAATTCACATCAATGTCTTTTCTCCTGAGGGAATATTTCATTGTTACCTTGAGGAGTGGCACACATGTGTCCTCGTCAGTACTGTTTAGAAATCTGAGAAAATATTAAATAACTATAAAGATAAATACTGTATTATCCTGCCTGTCTCCTAACATGCTATTTCTTTGCCTATATACTTCTTCTTTATGCTGGCATGCAATCAGTGGCTTTCAATATATTTATTTTTTGGACCTTACAATTAAAGGGAAGCTATAGAGTTTTCACACTCAACTTAGAAAAATAATATCATGAAAAAAAAAACCTCTAAATTTTCCCTTCTAACTACAAAACCAACAAATTCGATTCAGTTCTTTCTTCAATTTTCATCTCTGGCAGTCTCTCAAAGGTTATTATAAAAGTAGTATGCTATGAACAACTCAATTTCATTTATCTCATGATATACCCAAATTTTCGTATATCAGGGCCTCAAGAGAAGAGACATTGATGTGAATTAAAAATGAGTAGAACATTTGTTATAAGGTTATAACAAAGGACTATATAGGTGGAGAAAGTCATACCTAAATATATAAATTGCTTGATTCAATTTTATAGGAAATAATTATTTGTATAGGGTAGTATGTATGACATTGTATACTCCAAATAGTTAGAAAAGAGAAAGTGAAAATGAAAGATTAATTACTATACTGATGGTATCTCTATTTTAAAACTACACAGAAATCAGTCCTGCTGTGAAAGCCTCTCTAGATATATTTGTTTGCTTTGGCATAAACCTAGTGGAGAACAAGTAGGAAAAAATTACAAAATTAAGTCTGTGCTCTAGGCAGAACAAAATTTGTTGTTATTTTTCTAAATGCAGGCAACAGGGTGCGAAACCAGTAAGAAATCAAGCCAGGTCTTGACATCAGTTCTTCCTAATTTGGAACAATTGAGTGCATCTTTGATTTACATGCAAGGGCTCACTATTGATTAAGCGGCAGGGGTGTTTCCTATGGTACTCCTCTGGCCTTATTGCTGTAAATAACAATGTGTTGTCAAGTTGATTTATTTTTTTCTCTAGAAAGAACCTAAAATAAAATGTTTTGAAGATGGTTACAACCAAACTTAGTACATTCTTAGTCATTAAAAACTTTTTGTCTCTGAATATTATCACTATGTTTTGAAAAGGAAATACTATATTTTTATGATTTTATAGATGCATGAAAATTTTTTCAACTTTGCGTGAATGATAATGTACTTCTCAATCGTATTCTCATTGTGTGTTTTAAATAAATAAAATATTGTTAAAAGGAAAACACAGCTTTGTGGAATCTTCGTTGAAGGCAAAGAAAGTTAGAAGTCATTTTTATATTTGATAATCACTATCACATGTTATATAGCCTTTTAAAATCATGTCCAATCTCATAAAAGTTCTGCATGTAAAATGAGAAGAATATCTATGCCTAGAACCTAGAACATTTGCTTTAAACTCATAGCTTCTAGTCATTAATAGTGAGAGTTTCATCCTTAAAGATTTCATTTGAAAGACTCATCAAGATTATTTCACAGACATTGATATTTTCTTATGAACATGAGATTATATGATATTTTAAAACCAAAATCAATAAACTAGTATTATGTTAAAATTAATGAAACCTTTGTTCCATGCCAGCCTTTATATTAAACTTCTTGTACAGATATCTTGTATATGGTCCCTAAACTTATGTTTTATAACTGTTCTCCTTAGAAAACACACTTGTTTTTTGAATAAAAGAAAGTTTTGGATAAGCCCTTAGAAACAGTGATCATGTAATTGGGTTTAATGCCTTGCCTTTTCTTTGACTATTTGTGTTAGTTGTATTGCTTCTTCCTTGAGTATTTGCATCTATTATATTGCTAGACCCTCAACCTAGAATTGACCTTAATACATGCATGTAATCAAAATGGTATAAAAGCATAAAGGAGGAGGGGGAATGGGAAAGGGGATTCTAGGTAGGGAAAATGGGGGAAGGGGATGACATCTGAAATGTAAATAAAATATCCAATAAAAAAGAAAATAAATGGAAACAATCATTAGGAAATGAATATATAAGTAAGGGCATTGGAGAAATTCAAGAATAACATCCTTGGTTTCCCCTTCTTCTTCTTTTTCTACCTCTCCCTCTCCCTCTTACTCCCTTCCCCTCCCTTTCCTCTCTGCTCACCTTCCTTTTTATTCCCCTTTCTTGCCCTTCCCATTTCTTATCCTCTTCCTCCTCCCCCCTGCTCCTTTCCCTTAGTGAGATTTCTTATGCCTCTAAGACCAAAGACTTGCATAGCCATCTTTGACTTTTCAAGTCTATGAAATTTCCGTCTTTTACATGTCTATGCAGGCTTTATTATTTCACAATGAGTAGACAAATAAATTAATAAATATTAAAAGAATGATGCTTATAAGAGCTTTCCTCCAACCCCTAGCATTCCTGTAGTACCCCTTTCTATTATTTAAATATCTCAGACATACTAAGCTTTTCAATTTCTTTATTTTATATATATATATTTTAATACACTCCTTGAGTCATTGAGGAAAAGCCAAGGAGATTACTCAATGAGAAAAGGTAGTCTCTTCTACACTTCATAACCGGAGCTGCAGTCCCAAATCCTCATATTTATAAGATGAAACTGTCTACTTATGGCACTCTGGCCAAGTATAATGATGTACAAGTATAAGTCAAGCACTTCGGAGGTAAAGGCAGAAGGTTTCAGAGTTTAAAGCCAACTTCAGCTATATGGTGAGTTTAAAAATAGCCTGAGCTACATAAGGCCCTGTCTTAAAAAGAAACAAATGTATTGGCTAAATTAAGGCAGTCATAAAACAAACAATTGTCCAGAGGACTCCCCCCTCCATTGAAATGAACAGATGAAAATATTGAAAGATATAGTACAATTTATTTAAAACAGATATAAAATGTACAGAGGGTAAATGTGGAGAATAGGAGTAAGCAAAGGGATAATGGAAATTGCAAGATAGTGATTTTGTAAAATAAGATAGACAATGACAAATGTACAACAGCAGACTGAAATCAAAGAAATATACCATTTAATTTCATTTTCGTCTCCCTCTAAGGAAACCTCTTTATGACTTCCCAACTTCAGGAATATTAATATACCATATGGCTCTTTTGGTCAGACATTTACAGAACAATACAAAGTTTCAAGTTCCTTTTTGAGTCATACAGATATCTTAATAAGGGATGGAATCTAATAGAGGTAGCATCTCAAATCAGAAGCATCTTTAGATGCTTTTTAAGAGAACATTAGATTCTTAGGATCAAGTGAAATATATGTGTTTAAGTCATGTAATTTTAAAATGAAAGGGCAGAAAGATTTCATCTTCTAGAAACAGGGAGATGTTTGGGGATCATGATAGCCATTAGGCAGTGTGCTTATTTGAACAGATATAAAAAATGGATGTAATTTTGATGTTTAAACTCTAGACCTAGTTAAGCTAGGAGATATTTTCTATAGGTAATAATTAGAAAGACAAACATTAAGGTGCTGACTTTGTGAATACATAAATATATTTTTTTCAATTCTCTAAATCCAAACTTTCTTTTTTTTATTTTTTGTTGGATATTTTATTTATTTACAATAGGCCTGTAAATTTGTCTCTGAATCATCTATATAAATGTGAAATTTTTTTTAAAATTTATATGCACTTAGGACAATAAAATAGACCAATATAAGCCAGCACTAAGATGTATAACATAAACTGAAGATAAGTGCATGTGGGATGCTAGTTTCCTAATTTGTGCGTATGTCACTACATCCTACCACCCTCCTTCTAGACATAGTAGCCAGCTACACCTCTATTGGGATATGAGTATTTTGAGCTTATCTTAAGATGCAAATATGTCAAAAAATAGTGAGATAAATAATGACAATGGACCTTCATTTACGTCTGCACAGACAGGAGTATTTGTAGTAATTATTTTAATGAATATGGTATAATTGGGCGATAGAAACGATTTTCAATAAATGAACAGTGAGAATCTGAACCATGGGTGAGATAAGGAAGTTACCTGTGTTCTATAGATCACAGCTGTTAGCATCCAAATATTCAGACAGCTGTTTAACTCTATAGATGTGATTATGGGTACAGCTATCCCCTTCCTTTATTTTACTTCCAATGTCTCTTACTAAGAAAACAGAAGAGGAGAATAAAGATGTGGTGTTAATATTCTGATCTTTAACATAAGTGAAGGTGGTTAATTGTTTCTAGGATAGGGAATAATTGTAAAAACTGCTTTGCTCTCTGCAAGATTAAAAGAAAATAGAAAAGCATTGTACAAAGTGAGGCAGAGTAGCAGACGCAAGGACAGATTGCATACCTTCTCCCTAGCTTCAGTCTAGAAAAGAAACAGCAAGCAGGGAGGGAGGGGGCAAAAGAAAAAGAGAGAAAGAGAACAAATCTGACTCATTAAGCAGTGGCATATTTTTGGCCTCCTATGGCATAGCTGGTGCTTCTTTCTTCTATCCCCCCTACATAGTAAAATCTTGTTTTCAGAAAATGTTAATCTTTAACTTATGAGTAATATTAATGTGGTTATGACTCTCCAAATACTATAAATCTTCATTCTCTGGTCTCCCCCTGCCTCTTCATGTATGGCTAATGACTGCCAATAATTTTAGGGTACTGATACTGTCCTCTTTCAGTGGTTGGTCACATTTACTTAAGACAAATCCCACATCTTCCCCTGTCTCTGGGTAGACAGAGCACATTAACATGATCAGACAGTATCAAGTCCTCACTTAAATGTACTCCAATGTTATTGTTTGCATGTTTTCATTGATTTTTCCAAGTCTTCTAGTGGGACACCTGTGTTTCATGTCTGTGGCTTTTACTTATTTATTTCTATCTTATTTCATTTAGATCTGTGCTTGCTTTTACAATCAGCAAAAAGAAGGGAAGTTGTAATACAACCAATGTAATCAGTAAATAAAAATTTAAGTTTGAAAGGATAGCATGTCATCATGCAATCTTGGCTGGCTCAAAACTTTTTGTATAGAACAGCATGAACTCAAGATTGCTGTGAAAAATGCTGGCTCTTGTTGGGAGTATGAAGGTCCTTGTGCTCACATAGCTTCAGGGAACAGGAATGTTAAACACAAAGGAGTGTCCTTTCTAGGGCTTTTCCACCCAGAAATCTAGAAGTTGGAAGTTATTAACACCTAGTGATGTGTATTTTTTGTTTGGCCAGGCCATATCAAGTTTTCACAACCAGGACAAGAGGTGGCTAATAGCCCAAATGACCTTTATACTATCTGTGTGACTCATACTATGCCAGGTACCTCCTTAGGCTCTTAAGCTAGTACATATAGACTATCTCTAGAACCAATCTTTTTTGGAGAAGGGACATGTAATTTGAGCTGAGTTTTGATATAATTATGGTTCTTTATGTACCTTGGATTTTATTACAGAAAATATTTCCCAAATTATATTGTGTCTAAATATGCTGGCAATCAACTGCCTGACATCAGACTCCTGAAGTTTGATCCACCATGATAGACTCAGGCTGTGCTAATTTTTTATTTGTACCTCTTTGTTGATTTTACTGCAGGGACCCTCACATGGGCTCTGACTGCAGAATGTTAGGATTATATGTGTACAAAAGATCAGCATCCTGGTAAAAGTAATTTTAAATAAAATTGTATGTACTTTTCTGGCTAGTGTTATAACTTTTGGCTAAATAGGGTAAGTTTAGTGCCTACTATATTATTAAACTTAAAAAGATGAGGGAGGTAAATCATATAGTCCAGGTCTTCTCATAAAACTAAAACATCATACCTACATTTAGTCAATAGAGGCTGTAAAAAGGAAATTATGGTTTTGTTTTGTCATATTTCTAAGTTCACTAAAAGAATTAGATGGTCATCCAGTAATGGTATATTCACATAACTCTTGTCATAGATTGATTTTCATACTTTAGAATCTTGTAAAGAATCATGTGAAATAGGAAGTAGAACTGTTTGTTTTATGATATCCAAGGACAAAAAGTGGACAAAATTGATTAGTTTTAAACCTTTCCTTGATAATATCATTCTAGTTCACATATGCACATGAATTACCGTGATAATCAATGAATAAACCTAATTTTTGTGATTTTTCTCAGTTTAATACCATCTGTCATTCTGAATACCTAATCCATTATCATCACTAGTACATGGTTTAGAATATCATAATCTCTGCATTTTTAATGAAAAGTTTAGAAATCCTATGGAATTTGTCCTCCAGAATAAATTAACTATGGTTCTGCATAAAAAATTCATTACTAGAATTTCAAAATATATATTTTTCACTTTGTCAATTTAGACCTATAAGGTTATATTACAAAGCCTAAACAGAACAGAATTTAAGAATAATTTTCTTCTAACTGTATAATTCAAATATTTTCAGTACTTAGTGAATGAATGGCATTCATGGCTCAGTGGATGACATATAACTGGAGAATGATGTTCTAATGCATCTGTTATATCAGCAAAATACTGACGGCTCCAAAAAGATATGAAAATATAAAATCTGTAATTTGGTAGTTGAACGAATAAGGTTTTAAGAGAACCAGTTCCATGGCCTGTCACTCCAAGCTCCTTTATCATTATGTGTGGAAATCCAAAATTAGTAAACTTTTGAAATATATTCTGTTTGTAGTGACTGCACAATTGCTTTGTAGACCAAAATTTGAACAAATAATCTTCATCACTTTAAACACTCATTATTCAAGATTTCTTTTCATTTATTAAATTAAGTCATTCCTTGGCTAGTGCTAGTATTTGTCCAGCCTTCCACACTCTATTGGTATTTATGGACAGGTCAACTGGCAAAACAATTTTCATCTGACAAGCTCCAATTGAACTTGCTTCCTCAGATCATTAAACACATTGGCATTTACATTTGCAATCATTTTATGCCTTGTTAGTTTTCATCAACCTCATTCACAAATTAATAAACCTAAAGAGATTTAGTTAATGCCTCTTTGCATATCATTGTTAACCTTCTTGGCTGTATGTATGAAGGCTTTGTTGTTAAAAGAGTAAGTCCAAAAGAAACCAGAACAATGTCCTAAATTGAAATCCACTCATCATTTTAGACCAGGAAACTATGTCAAAATGAATGAATCACATATTGAGTAAATGTTATTTAGACATTACTTGGCTCTTTATCATGAACTCATTAAGCAAGGATTGCTTACTCAGCACTCTCCGTATTCTGAATGGGCAACTATACTGAGAACTGTTCTGTGCATTGTCCTTTGATATTATCCCAATTCTACCTATTGCATGTCAGTAGTCCTACCAACTATCTTTTAATTATATATTTTACTTTTGATATTATAATATAAATACCTCATTCCCTTTTCTCTTTCTCCACTCCAACCTCCTGTTCCCAAAGCATTTCCTTTTTCCTTTCAAATGCATGGCTTCTTTATTTCATTATGTTTACATTCATGTACATGTATGTATATTCCTAAATATACCCTGCTCAGTCAGTATAATTTTACAATAGGAAAAATATGCCTGGTACTGGAAACCTAGACAACTACCCAGAGTAAATGAAGGCATGGATCTTTAAGGATAAGCTACAGTGGCTACTTTATCAAAGCAGCATAATCCCTACATACAGTCAAAATACTTGTCCTTATATCTATCCACAGATAAGTATAGCCCTGATTTCTTATTGAGAAGACTTCCATGGGGAATAGGAAAAGATCATTATAGAAAGCAACAACTAATAAAAATTAAAAGATGTGGAGTCCAGCCCAAAAGACACATCTACACAACAACTGGAACTAAGGATCAGGAAACATTCCTGAAGTGGAAGTTGAAAGACTCTAATGATCAGAGGGCCAAGGAATTTGCTGTGAGATGTGTATCTCCAAATGAGAAAAATAAAGTCTTCCTTAGAGTATTCAATAATAAACGGTCAGTTCCATCAGCCATTCTTAACAATTAGAAGTATCTCCAGACCTAACTTCTTGGATAGTTGAATAATTTCATTGAATAACTCTGGACTGTATTCATATCTCTATAATTTCCTGTGGACTCTGAAATGAGAGCAATTCATGGAAATCACACTGTCTGTTAATTGAAGGGAAATATAAATCCTGGAAGAAAAAATATGTGTGGTTTCAGTATGGAATATTTCATGATTATACTCATGCTAAATACTTAATGACACTAAGGAATTTCCATGAGGAAATCTTCACTATTCTTATTTTGTACACAGAGAAACAACAATAACAACAAAAACTTGAAAATATGAAACCTGTCCTACTACAGCCAAGTCATATGCAGTTACTGTTTAGTAGTATCAGCACAGGATACAAATAAAGAATCCAGTGATAATAATGAGTTGCAACTTTTAGAGTTGCTGCCCCAGTGACATTCCATAGATGCTTAAAGATTATAGGCTGTTGCCAATACTACTGGTTACCTTCTAGAACTTGAAGGTAATACCCAATTGCTGAAGGAACCACAAACATAAGCCACAGATCATGCATATATTAAACTGGTACTCAACTATATTCTTCACCCTTACTTAATTTCATAACATTTATAGTTCTGAAAGGTCCAACCTGTCCCATTAAATGAGAAAAAGCAATTGCCAACATTGCTTATGGTTTTACTCTTTATGACACTGATCTGTTCACCTTCTATCAGCTCCAGGGATGCTATCAACTAATTTCAAGTCATATATTACTTGTTTATGTAATATCATTTTGTTTCATTTTTTTATACATCTTTGAAATAAATCTTGTCTGATTTTTTGAAAGCCTGGTAACATATTACACAAATACACAAACTTTTTCAACAATATTAAATACTTTTATGATTGCTATTTTTCAACTTGTACTTGCTGATGAGTCACTGGTGTTTAAGAATGCTTTAGTACTCTATAGAACTTCTTTCAGGTTTGGAGTTTTAGTTGTTGTTACCCTTGTTGTTTGAAAGAGACTCACACTTTAGCCCAGTTTGGTCATGACTCCCATTGTAGCCCAGGCTGGCTTTGAACTCATGGCAGTCTTCATCATTCATCTTCCCAAACAGGAACAGACACTCTCAGCTTCAGAATTGTGTTTGAGTTGAAAATGCTGAACTTATTTCCTATTTTTAACGTCTGAAAGTCATGTACATGATATTTATGTGCAGAAATTAAATAAACAACAACAACCAAAAAAAAAAAAACCACACCAAGAGGTGTTTTTTAATTGTAGAATAGTAGAATTTTAAAAGTAGCTTCTTCAGTTTTATAAATTGTTATTCAAAATTCTTATTTCTCTTATTCATTGAGTTTGAGTAAGTAAAAATTTGTTTGCTTGATTGATTTTTGCTGTTTCTTTGTTTGTTTTGGTTTTCTCAGAAAAGAGTAGGATCTTGACACAAGCCTGTAATGTAGAAAACATATATAAATTTCCTGACTGGTATCTTGCCTCTCTAATTTGTCTTGCCAAGTTGAACTGAGTGAGCCAGCTCTTTAAAAAATCTCCATATCATTTACAAATCTATCTATCTATCTATCTATCTATCATCTATCATCTATCTATATGCCTGTCTACCCATCTTTGTATATCTAACATCAGTAAGCTTTGTGTGTATTTATAAATGTACCTCACTAGGGAACCTGGCAGATTAACCCATTTAAACACACACGTGCACATTTATATATACAGATATACATACACACTGAAATTAAATAAATCTCAAAAACACAGAGATAAGCCAATATCTGTAGCATAAGAATTTTTCCTAAATGTACCATATTACCATACATGTCACCATATGTCCCTGTGTATACTGAATTTCTCACACTTATTTTAACAAGGATACTTTTGTTAGAAAGCATTCTGCAAAACTTATGTTATACGGAAACCATCTTGAGAAATCCTAGGTTGGAAAATTAAAGGAAGTTGCAAAAGCCTGGAGTAAGTATGGTGAGTGAACGAAGAATGATTGGTGGCAAGTCAGTTGCTATCTGAGAAGCTCTGATAGTCTATGTAGTTTTTATAATCATTTTCAAGTTGCCTAGTCTAGCTTTTATCACTTTTTTATTATTTTATTTATTTTTTATTTTATTTTTTAAAAATTGAATTGTAATTTTTACTTATTCACACAGGGGTCATAAACACAAAAAGGCAGAATGTGGGGAAGGGGATGACACCGGAGCGTGGGTGTTCAGGGGAGTACAGATATCTTTCAGAACAGGGTTTCGCCTGGGTGAAGGTTCAGGGGACAGGTCACTATGACTCTGCCTATGATTCACTTGTCTTTATCTAAGTTGTTATTATCACTTTTTATATTAATAAATACAGTAGATATTAAAATATACATTGGTCTTAGTTTTAGCAAAAGGCACAACATAAAATGAAGGTATACTCCTGAACCATTTTAACATGATGCATATAGTTTCAGGCCAGACTGTTGGAGAAATTTTCTAGTAGTCCCAAGATGTTTATCTATGCCATGAAAGTAGCTATCATACCTAAATTTCTTCCTCGTCATCTTACAACAAGCAAAATGAACAAGTGCATTATTTTCATATTTATTAAATTTATATATTAACCTCAACCCATATTTGCTTAAATTACAGTAATAAACTACATGTATGTAATAGCTACAATGGTCTGAATATTTGTACTTGTCATAATTTAATATATTATAATCCCAACTCAAGTTGTTTATTTTAAAAAGTGGGCTCTTTAGAGATAATTAATTCATGTGGTAGGGTTATTATGATTCATATTTTTACACACATATTTAGAGACTGGGAATGTAATCTACTAGTACAAATTGGTTAATTAATCATGTAATTAAAAATAATAGTTCCCCCTTAGGAAGTACCATGCCTCTTTTCAATGGAAACAAAATACAGAAGGTCAAGAAAACAGGGTGCTAAAAGGCACAGAGCCTCCTGAATCTCTGGACTTGAAATTCTCAGACTGCAAATATATTTCTAAGTAATTCACACAGATTATGATACTCTGTTATCAGATTCTAAATGAACAGAGGTGTATAGATTTCCATAGTTCAATCATCAAAGGATTCCATGCTCAAATCAGAACAGCATTCTTATGACTTAAGTCCCAGGTAATATTGCCAGAATGGAAACGGTTTACTTTCACAATAAGATCTAACCATTGAAGTATCATGAAACAGCTCTTAGTAACGTGATCTTTATGAGCTAGGATTAAGTCTTAAAAGTAATGAAGCAAATGAGGTAAGGATCTTTGTTTTTACTAATTCTTCACCATATCTCTGCACTAAACCAAAATCAAACCAGTAAAATGTGGTACTGTTTTCTAACTCAATTTGTTCTAATACATACTTTGCATATGATTTTTCTCACTACCTAGGATGTTAACCATTATGCCATTGAAATGCAAGGCAGAAATAATCTCTAAAACAATATACTTATAGTTGGGCAAGTAAAAAGAAAATCCATTTAGGAAAGTAAAATCCTCATAATTGCTTGCAGGGAGATGACAGATTTTGAAATAGATTTCTAATTAAATAGTACCTGAAAGTATATTCAATACTTGTGGATAATATGTGAGTTGTAATTAACTTAGGTCAAGTGCTAATAAGTAATGCTGTATCTCTATTTTCTCTTTTATTGTCTTAACATTCCATTAAAAGGGATGTTAATGTACTCTGAAGCTAGATGACATAGTGCATAATTATTGCAATTGGAATAATTGCATGTACACTTATGACAAAAACAGACAATTGTATTATCCTAACAATGTATGTCATGAGATTTTTCCTATTTAACCATTTCTTTCTCATTTGAGTCATTCCATTTTATCATCAGAATTGTAATTGAGTCACTTTTATAAAACTCAGAAATATAGATAGAAAAAGAAAAAGTGTTTTCAATTCATTCTTTCATATATTATTGAAAAATACTCATCTCATTTTGTTTTGTATATAAAACTCTACCTTTTAATTTTTTCAAGTATGTACTTTCTTTTCATAAAACTAAGTTAAGTGGTAGTATTTTGTACACTAGCCTTCTAAAATTTTTATTTTGCAGTGATATTTCTTATAGTTCATGGGATGTTTTTTAAAGTTGAATCACATAAGGAATTGCTACCATTTACTAATTTTCCATGATAAGTCATTACATTTATTTTTATTGTTTTCTTATCACAGAAAGGAAAGAAGGATAGGAAATGTATAGCTATATCTTTGCACAATACATCGCCCTTCTTCCTGTAGGTTTGATTTGCAGAGGAGAAATTGCTGAGTCAAGAAGTATGCATATTCAGTGTATAGTTAATTTACTGCCATATATTCCTTCAGAATTGCTGGAGCAAATTTTATTTTCATTAGTAAGGGCTAGCCTCACCCATTTTCTGCATCATTACCAGTCTGGCTATATATTTTAAAAGATGGCTATTTAACTTTTCCAACCTATTGTGACTTTCTTTCCTGTAAGTGAAAGGTTTGTAAGCATAGAAAATGTGGTTTATATGAAACACAGGTAACGTCTCAGTAAACTCTAACAATGAAGCAAAGGGAGGAAAATTTTCTAGAATTAAAATAGCAACAAAAATATGCAAGAACATTAACTATTTTACAGTATGTATGCCTATTTCTTAGTCAGTCACATAGTTATCACAAAATAACCTATAAGTGTGTAGATGCATTTGTACATTGGCTCAATATTTTGTTGAACATAAAATACTTTCTTGGATAAGAATTGACCATATAGTCATTTGAAAGTAGTCATAGAATTAATAACCCATTCCCACACGTTAATGAGCATGGCCTGTTTGGGTAAGCCGACATGTTTTTAGATGATATTGGAAAACAGCCCTCGCATAATCACAGTGCACAAAGGATTAGAAAACTGAATGTCTGAGCATCTGTTACACCTGCTCACCCTCACTACACATCCTCACATGGACACATTTTATTCCTACTGGCAAGTCTCTGTTTGGATTCTCTGCGACTATAAATGGCACCCTCTTCTGGTACAATAATGCCGCTTTACCACTGTCTTTATTTTCTGTGGCTACCCCTTTTCAACAAAGCCTGCTGTGCCAAATGAAGGGCAAACTACTGAAGACTCTGTAACCAGCAATTAAATATTGCATACAAATATTTTCTTCCTAATGGGAGTTTCCCATCGCTAGAGAAAGCATCTACTTTGCCCAGTCAACTCGCAGAAATGCTTGGCAATGAAATGAAAGCAAGATATTTAATGAATTCAACAAGACAGGATAGCAGTAAAGAATAAAATGATAGTAATGATATTTCTTCTTCTTCTACTACTACTACTATTATTATTATTATTATTATTATTATTATTATTTATTATTATATTTGAACAGAAATACCTCTCCAGCAAGAACTGGTCACCCAAATAAATACATGAGCTAGGAAAGAAGCACAAAATGCCTAAACAGGTCTTTTGACTCCTCATCATTTACTTAGAACACCCAAATATTTTCTAGTATAATGAGTGTCCAAGGAAAGAGATGGATTAGTGTCCAGATAAATGGATTCAAGACCAAGTGCTAGGCTTTTGAACAGGAAGTGTTGCTGTACTTGCTCTTAAGTCAGTTCAAAGAGGCCCTTCCACTGTGAAAGCAGGGCTGGGGACAAGATAGACAGGTGTCTCTAGACTCACACTAAAGAAAACCACATTGATTTCACATTAATTTACAAGTAGCATTTTCTGAATAAGACAGTAATTGCAATTTCTTTACCTTTTCCTTGTTTAACTGTGTAAAAGCATACCAGCAAGGGTGGAAACATATGTTAAAGCTTTGTGTGGAGATCCCTAGTTGTAGTTTTATGCATTTATTCCTTTTGAGGTACCCTCCAACTACACACCCTGACAGTGGCAGGCACTCTGGCAGAGTAATTGACAATCTCTTTCTTTACAGGCAGTATTCACCAGGAAGACCAAGGAAGCAGGAGCCTGGTTCTCATAACTACTCTACTTTTCCTTTTTGCATGGCATGGGGTTGTTTAGAGTTGCTGTGTGATCACACATTGGCAGCTTTATTCCTCAGATCCGAGTGCTGAAAACAGGCTGTCATTAACACTTGTACTCTCTTATGCAGATAGAGCACAACAGTTTGCATTTCAATTAAAGCCCTATTGTAGCAAGAACTGCTTGGAGGATGGAGATGGGTTTTAGAGTATCAGGATATCCCTAGGCCAAAAATATAGTGTATTGCATACATCTTTCTGTCTTTAACCCCTTGAAGTTGGTGACCATCAACATAGGAAGGAAGCCAGAGATAAATGGTATCTTTTAAAAAAGAGTGAAGCAATCGATTTTCACATCAGTCACTTGAATGCGTGATTCTCTCTTTAGTGCAGGAGGCAGCTCCTCCCTAAACACTCAGAGAGTCTATGGATTTGAATAATGGATAAGGAAGTGTGCAAACATCACAATTTTCAGATTTCTCCTGCTGAATCAGAACAGCTTGTCCAAAGCATCAGGGAGAAATCTATTCTTTACGTAGGAAACACTGCAACAGGGGAGCCAAATAATGACATTGCAACAGAGAGAGTATCCCAAAAGCTCTGTGTTGGATCAGATGGGGTGGACATGATCAGAGGCAGTTAGCTAGAGGTGGGTGGGCCATGGACCACTTTCTTGCTTGTCTTTTCATTCCTTTGGGGTCTATGTGAAGACATGGGTACTGAAAACTCAGAATGCTGCAGAGAGAGCAGGTTATGAAGGGAGGGGTCAGGAGGGATACTAATTACTCTTTTTTTTTATTGAATGCTTTATTTACATTTCCTATGTTGTTCCCTTACCCCATCCCCCACCCACCCAGGAACCCCCTATCCCCTCACCCCTCCTCCTGCTTCTCTGTGGATGTACCCCTATCTACCCCCCACTCCCACCTCCCCACCCTAAATTCCCACCCCCTGGGGCATCCAGCCTTCATGAGGCCAAGGATCTTTTTTTCTTAGACTGCTCCATGGTGCTATCCTTAGAGATTCAGGTGCTGGGAGGCTGACATTCATTCCCAGAGGAAATGTCTCTTGACACAATGTCCAGAGTTTGTTTGACATCTAAATTGAAGCACTAAAATACTTTAAAATGATTAATAATAATAATAATAATAATAATAATATCACTTAAGGCTGTAGGAACTGGAATGCATGTTAAAACCCAATCCTAATACTGAAAAGTATTACTTCATTGTGAGAATGGTCTGGTGAGCCCAAGTAAGCAATCCAGGCCTCCAAAGTTTTGTTTTTTTTTTTCAAAAAGTATTCACACATTTGTGCCTTAAAAGATTAGGTGAGGGCCCATCCCTTGGTCCTTTTCGCTGAGGCAGACACCTAGCTGGCCTGCTTTCATGAAGACACCATATTCTGAGCCATCCTAGAGGAACCACTGCACTCAAAGCAGTGAGTAAGAACCCTACACCCCAGAACTACATTTGGGAGCCTGAGGCGCTCAGGACCCATCAGCCACACAAATCCCGCCCGTCCTGAATACCACTCTCCCTTCTTCCCCTCCTTGGTCCTTTTGGCTGGGGCAGACATCTAGCTGGTCTGCTCTCTTGAACACTCCATATCCTGAGCCATCCCAGAGGAACGAGTGCACTCAGAGCAGAGAAGGAACCATTGTACTCAGAGGAGCAGGATTTCAGGATCCCAGAGGTGGCCTGAGTCCCAGCAGTTTTCTATGTAGGAGTTCAGGAGCTCAGGATCACAGGATCACAGAGACATTTGGACTCTGAGAAGTTCTGACACAAGAAAGATAACGGGAAAGACAGGCTCCAGTCAGAAATAGTGAGTGCAGGTAGCACTAGAGTTAACCAGATGGTGAAAGACAAGTGCAAGAACATAATCAACAGAAACCAAAATTACTTGGCATCATCAGAACCCAGTTCTCCCACCATAGCAAGCCCTGGACATCCCATCACACCGGAAAAGCAGAATTCAGAATTAAAATCACTTCTCATGATCATGATAGAGGGCTTTAAGGACATAAATAGCTCCCTTAAAGAAGTACAGGAAAACACAGGTAAACAGGTAGAAGCCCTTAAAAAGGAAACATAAAAATCCCTTAAAGAACTGCAAGAAAACACAACCAAACAGGTGAAAGAATTAAACAGAACCATCCAGGATCTAAAAATGGAAGTAGAAACAATAAAGAAATCTCAAAGAGAGACTATCCTTCAGATAGAAAACCTAAGAAAGAAATCAGGAGTCGTAGACACAAGCATCACCAACAGAATACAAGATATAGAAGAGAGAATCTCATGTGCAGAAGATATCATGGAATACATTGACACATCTGTCAAGAAAATGCAGAATGCAAAAAGCTCTTAACCCAAAACATCCAGAAAATCCAGGACACAATGAGAAGACCAATCCTAAGGATAATAGGCATGGATGAGAGTGAAAATTCCCAACTTAAAGCACCAATAAACATCTTCAACAAAATTATAGAGTAAAATTTTCATAACCTAAAGAGATGTCCATGAAAATACAAGAAGCCTACAGAACCCCAAATAGACTAGACCAGAAAAGAAATTCCTCCCATCACATAAAAATCAAAACATCAAATGCATGAAACAACAACAACAACAACAAAAAATCCTAAAAGCAGTAAGGGGGAAAGGTAAAGTAACATATAAAGGCAGACCTATAAGAATTACACCAGACTTCTCAACAGAGACTATAAAAGCCAGAAGATCCTGACTGGTATCATACAGACCCTAAGAGAACACAAATGCCAGCCCAGACTATTATACCCAGCAAAACTCTCAATTACCATAGATGGAGAAACCAAGATATTCCATGACAAAACCAAATTTACACACTATCTTCCCACAAATCCAACACTTCAAAGGATAATGGATGGAAAACTTCAATACAAGGAGGGAAACTACAACCTAGAAAAAGCAAGAAAGTAATCTTCCAACAACCCAAAAGAAGATAACAAAAATAACAGCAACAATCATTTTTCCTTAATATCTATTAACATCAATGGACTCAATTCCCCAATAAAAAGACATAGACTATCAGACTGGATAAACAAACAAGATCCAGAATTTTGCTACCTCAGTGACAAAGACAGACACTACCTCAGAGTAAAAAGATGGAAAACAATTTTCCAAACAAATAGTCCCAAGAAACAAGCTGGAGTAGCCATTCTAATATCAAATAAAATCGACTTTCAACCAAAAGTTATCAAAAAAGACAAGGAAGGACACTTCATACTTATCAAAGGAAAAATATAACAAGATGAACTCACAATTCTGAACATCTATGCTCCAAATACAAGGGTACCCACATACATAAAAGAAACTTTACTAAAGCTCAAAGCACACATTGCACCTCATGCAATAATAGTGGGAATTTCAACACCCCATTCTCAGCAATGGACAGATCATGGAAACAGAAACTAAACAGAGACACAATGAAGTTAACAGAAGTTGTGAACCAAATGGATTTAACAGATATCTATAGACCATTTCATCCTAAAACAAAAGAATATACCTTTTTCTCAGCACTGCATGGTACTTTCTCCAAAATAGACCATATAATTGGTCACAAAACAGGCCTCAACAGATGCAAAAAGATTGAAATAATCTCTTGCATCCTATCAGATCACCACAGACTAAGGCTGCTCTTCAATAATGACAAAAACAATGGAAAGCCCACATACACATGGAAACTGAACAAAGCTCTAGTCAATGATGACTTGGTCAAGAAAGAAATAATGACAGAAATTAAGACTTTCTAGAATTTAATGAAAATGAGGACACATCATACTAAAACTTGTGGGACTCCATGAAAACAGTGCTAAGAGAAAAACTCATAGCTCTAAGTGCCTACAAAAAGAAACTGGAGAGAGCATACACTAACAACTTGACAGCACACCTGAAAGCTCTAGAACAAAAAGAGACAAATACACCCAAGAGGAGTAGATAGCAGGAAATAATCAAACTCAGGACTGAAATCAACCAAGTAGAAACAAAAAGAACTATATGAAATATCAAGAAAACAAGAAGCTGGTTCTCTGAGAAAATCAATAAGATTGATAAACCCTTAGCCAGACTAAAAAGAGGGCACAGAGACAGTATCCAAATTAATAAAATTAGAACTAAAAAGGGAGACATAACAACAGAAACTGAGGCAATTCAAAAAAATCACCAGATCCTACTACAAAAAGCCTATACTCAACAAAACTGGAAAATCTGGATGAAATGGGCAACTTTCTAGACAGAGACCAGGTACCAAAGTTAAATCAGGAGGAGATAAACCACCCAAACAGTCCTATAACCCCTAAAGAAATAGCAGCATTCATTAACAGTCTCACCACCAAAAAGCCCAGGACCAGATGGTTTTAATGGAGAATTCTATCAGACCTCCCAAGAAGACCTAATACCAGTTCTCTTCAAACTATTCCACAAGATAGAAACAGAAGGAACACTACTCAGTTTATTATATGAAGCTACAATTATACTCATACCTAAACCACACAAAGACAGAACAAAGAAAGAAAACTTCAGACTTCCGGTCTGGGCCCGAGCATAGAGCAGGTCACAGGCGGCAGCTCCGTACCCAACACCAGAAAACCGAGAGAAACAGGGACTCCCAGAAGCTTTCACACAGGCAGTATCCCAGGTAAGGAAAAAGCAGCACTTACCCCAAACAGGGAGCAACTGGGACCCACTGGGACCCAGGAATTCACTCCTGGCCCGGAGCAGGCACCTTCCGGTCTGGGCCCAAGCAATCGTAGATCCCGGGAGGCAGCTCTGCACCCAATCTCGCAGAATCCAGAGGAAGCGGGGCTCGCAGGACCTCTGTGCCAAGCAGGGTCTTGGGCTAGGAGGTGGCAGTGCTTGCCCCCAAACAGGGAGCGGCTGGGACCCACTGAGACCCAGGAGTTCACTCCAGGCCCGGAGCATGGGTTCCTTCCGGTCTGTGCCCTAGCAGATCCCAGGAGTGAGCTCTGCACCCAATCTCACAGAACCTAGAGGAAGCAGGGCTCTTGGTGGCTCTAGCTAGCTCAAGCAGTTTCTTAGGCTAGGAGGTTGCAGTGCTTGCCCCCCAATCAGGGAGCAACTGGGACCCACTGGGACCCACTGGGACTCACTGGGACCCAGGAATCCGCTCCTGACCCGGAGCCCCGGCCCCTTCCAGTTTCCACCTGAGCACCGAGCACATCTTGGGCCTTAGCTCTAATCCAAGCAGCAAAACCCAGCCCAAACAGTTCTGACACAACCTAGATAATAGGAAAGACAGGCCCCAGTCAGAGA
Organism: Grammomys surdaster; assembly: GCF_004785775.1. Taxonomy (NCBI): domain Eukaryota; kingdom Metazoa; phylum Chordata; class Mammalia; order Rodentia; family Muridae; genus Grammomys; species Grammomys surdaster. The sequence goes on along the minus strand of NW_021604618.1, from coordinate 12,060,296 downwards.
CAGCACAGATAGCACAAAGGTGATCCAGATGGTGAAAGGCAAGCACAAGAACACAAGCACCAGCAACCCAAGGTACTTGCCATCAACAGAACCTAGTTCTTCCACATTAGAAAGTCCTAAACTCCCCATATCACCAGGAAAACAAGAACCAGATCTAAAATCACTTCTAATGATGATGCTAGAGGACTATAAAAAGGAAATAAATAACACTTTCAAAAAACTTGAGGAGAACACAGGTAAACAGGATGAAGTCCTTAAAGAAACACAAAAATCCTTTAAAGAATTACAAGAAAACACAAACAAACAGATGAAGGAATTGAACAAAACCATCCAGGACATCAAAATGGAAGTGGAAACAATAAAGAAATCACAAAGGGAGACTACCCTGGAGATAGAAAACCTAAGAAATAAATCAGGAGTCATAGACACAAGCATCACCAACAGAATACAAGAGATAGAAGAAAGAATCTCAGGTGCAGAAGATACCTGAGAAAATATTGACACAACTATCAAAGAAAATGCAAAATGCAAAAAGTTGTTAACACAAAATATCCAGGAAATCCAGGACGCAATGAGAAGACCAAACCTAAGGATAATAGGTATAGATGAGAGTGAAGATTCCCAACTTAAAGGGCCAGTAAATATCTTCAACAAAATTATTGAGGAAAACTTCCCTAACCTAAGGTATGAGATGCACATAATCACACAAGAAGCCTACAGAACGCCAAACAGACTAGATCAAAAAAGAAATACCTCCCGTCACATAATAATCAAGACACAAAATGCACAAAACAAAGAAAGAATTTTAAAAGCAGTAAGGGAAAAAGGCCAAATAACATATAAAGGCAAACCTATCAGAATTACACCTGACTTCTCACCAGATACTATAAAAGCCAGAAGATCCTGGACAAATATCATACAAACCCTAAGAGAACATAAATGCCAGCCCAAGCTACTTTATTCAGAAAAACTCTCAATTACCATAGACGGAGAAACTAAGATATTCCATGACAAAACTGAATTTATCCAGTATCTTCCCACAAATCCAGCTCTACAAAGGATAATAGCAGGAAAGCTCCAATACAAGGAGGGCAATCATACCCTAGAAAGAGCAAGAAAATAATCCTTTTCCATCAAACCCAAAAGAAGATAACCACACAAACGATGTCTCCACTATTAGCAAAAATGACAGGAAGCAACAACACCCTCTCTTTAATATCTCTTAACATCAATGGACTCAATTCCCCAATAAAAAGGCATAGGCTAACGGACTGGATACACAAACAGGACCCAGCTTTTTGCTGCTTACATGAAACCCACCTCAGTGACAAAGACAGACACTACCTTAGAGTAAAAGGTTGGAAAACAATTTTTCAAGCAAATGGCCCTAAGAAACAAGTGGGAGTAGCCATTCTAATATCGAATAAAATCGACTTTCAACTTAAAACTATCAAAAAGTATAAGAAAGGGCATTTCATACTTGTCAAAGGAAAAGTCAACCAACATGAACTCTCAATTCTGAGTATCTATGTGCCAAATACAAGAGCATCGACTTTCATAAAAGAAACCTTACTAAAGCTCAAAACACACATTGCACCTCACATAATAATAGTGGGAGACTTCAACACCCCACTCTCAGCAATGGATAAATCATGGAAACAGAAACTAAATAGAGATACAGTAAAACTAACAGAAGTTATGAACCAAATGGACTTAACAGATATCTATAGAACATTTCACCCTAAAGCAAAAGAATATACCTTTTTCTCAGCACCTCATGGTATCTTCTCCAAAATAGACCATATAATTGGGCACAAGACAGGCCTCAACAGATATAAAAAAATTGAAATAATTCCCTGAATCCTATCAGATCACCATGGTCTAAGGCTGGTCTTCAAAAATGACAAAGACAAAGGAAAGCCCACATTCACATGGAAACTGAACAACACCCTACTCCTTGATAACCAGGTAAGGGAAGAAATAAAGAAAGAAATTAAAAACTTTTTAGAATTTAATGAAAATGACGATACATCATACCAAAATCTATGGGATACAGTGAAAGCAGTGCTAAGAGGAAAATTCATAGCTCTAAGTGCCTACAAAAAGAAACTGGAGGGAGCATACACTAGCAGCTTGACAGAGCACCTGAAAGACCTTGAACAAAAAGAAGCTAATACACCCAAGAGGAGTAGAAGGCAGGAAATAATCAAACTCAGGGCTGAAATCAACCAAGTAGAAACAAAAGAACTATCCAAAGAATCAATAAAACCAGGAGCTGGTGCTTTGAGAAAATCAACAAGATAGATAAACCCTTAGCTAGACTAATCAGAGGGCAGAGAGACAGTATCCAAATTAATAAAATCAGAACTGAAAAGGGTGACATAACAACACAAACTGAGGAAATTAAAAAAAATCATCAGATCCTACTACAAAAGCCTATATTCAACAAAATTGGAAAATTTGGATGAAATGGACAATTTTCTAGACAAATACCAGTTACCAATGTTAAATCAGGACCAGATAAACCATCTAAACAGTTCCATAACCACAAAAGAAATAGAAGCAGTCATTAAAAGTCTCCCTACAAAGAAAAGCCCGGGACCAGATGATTTTAGTGCAGAATTCTATCAGACCTTCAAGGAAGACCTAATTCCAATTCTTTTCAAACTATTCCACAAAATAGAAACAGAAGGTACACTACCCAACTCATTCTTTGAAGCCACAATTACACTCATACCTAAGCCACACAAAGACCCAACAAAGAAAGAGAACTTCAGGCCAATCTCCCTTATGAACATTGATGCAAAATTACTCAATAAAATTCTAGCGAACCGAATCCAAGAACACATCAAAACAATTATCCATCACGATCAAGTTGGCTTCATCCCAGGAATGCAGGGTTGGTTCAATATTCGGAAATCCATCAATGTAATCCATTATATAAACAAACTCAAAGAAAAAAACAATATGATCATCTCACTAGATGCTGAGAAAGCATTTGACAAAATTCAACACCCCTTCATGATAAGGTCTTGGAAAGGTCAGGAATTCAAGGTCCATACCTAAACATAGTAAAAGCAATATACAGCAAACTAGTAGCCAGCATTAAACTAAATGGAGAGAAACTTGAAGCAATCCCACTAAAATCAGGGACTAGGCAAGGCTGCCCACTCTCCCCCTACTTATTTAATATAGTATTGGAAGTCCTAGCCAGAGCAATTAGGCAACACAAGGAGGTCAAAGGGATACAAATTGGCAAGGAAGAAGTCAAAAATCTCACTATTTGCAGATGATCTGATAGTATACTTAAGTGACCCCAAAACTTCCACCAGAGAACTCTTAAACCTGATAAACAACTTTAGCAAAGTGGCTGGATATAAAATTAACTCAAGCAAATCAGTAGCCTTCCTCTACTCAAAAGATAAACTGGCTGAGAAAGAAATTATGGAAATGACACCCTTCACAATAGTCACAGATAATATAAAATACCTTGGTGTGAACCTAACCAAGCAAGTAAAAGACCTGTATGACAAGAACTTCATCCCCCTGAAGAAAGAAATCGAAGCAGATCTCAGAAGATGGAAAGATCTCCCATGCTCATGGATTGGAAGGATTAATGTAGTAAAAATGGCTATTTTGCCAAACGCCATCTACAGATTTAATGCAATCCCCATCAAAATTCCCACTCAATTCTTGACAGAGATAGAAAGAACAATCTTAAAATTTATTTGGAATAACAAAAAACCCAGGATTGTGAAAACTACTCTCAGCAATAAAAGAACTTCTGGAGGAATCACCATCCCCGACTTCAAGCTGTACTACAAAGCAATAGTGATAAAAACTGCATGGTATTGGAACAGAGACAGGCAGGAGGATCAGTGGAATAGAATAGAAGACCCAGAAATGAACCCCCATACCTATGGTCACTTGATCTTTGACAAGGGGGCTAAAACCATCGAATGGAAAAAAGATAGAATTTTCAACAAATGGTGCTGGTCCAACTGGTGGTCAGCATGTAGAAAAATGCAAATTGATCTATACTTATCTCCTTGTACAAAGCTCAATTCCAAGTGGATTAAGGACCTCCACCTAAAACCAGCCACACTGAAACTAATAGAAGAGAAACTGGGAAAAAGCCTGGAACACATAGGCACAGGGAAAAAGTTCCTGAACAGAACACCAATGGCCTGTGCTCTAAGACCAAGAATTGACAAATGGGACCTCATAAAGCTGCAAAGCTTCTGTAAAGCAAAGGACACAGTCAATAGGACAGAGCGGCAACCAACAGATTGGGAAAAGATCTTCACCAACCCTACATCTGATAAAGGGCTAATATCCAAGGTATACAAAGAACTGAAGAAATTAGACTCTAGACAATCAAAGAACCCTATTAAAAAGTGGAGCACAGAGCTGAACAAAGAATTCTCAACTGAGGAAGCTCAAATGGTTGAGAAGCACCTAATGAAGTGTTCAGCATCACTAGTCATCAGGGAAATGCAAATGAAAACAACACTGAGATTCCACCTCACACCAGTCAGAATGGCTAAGATCAAAAACACAGGTGACAGTACATGTTGGCGAGGATGTGGAGAAAAAGGAACACTCCTCCACTGTTGGTGGGATTGTAAACTGGTACAACCACTATGGAAGGCAGTCTGGCGGTATCTCAGAAAATTGAACATAGTGTTACCTGGGGACCCAGCTATACCACTCCTGGGCATATACCCAAAAGAAGTTTCAACATACAACAGGGACACATGCTCCACCATGTTCATAGCAGCCTTATTTATAATAGCCAGAAGTTGGAAAGAACCCAGATGCCCTTCAACAGAAGAATGGATGCAGAAAATGTGGTACATTTATACAATGGAGTACTACTCAGCTATTAAAAACAATGAGTTCACAAAATTCCTAGGCAAATGGATGGAGCTGGAAAATATCATCTTGAGTGAGATGACCCAATCTCAAAAGAACATACATGGTATGCACTCACTGATAAGTGGATATTAGGCCAAAAGCTCACGATTTCTAAGAAACTACATATAGACCACATAAAACTCACATAGAAGAAGGAAGACCAAAGTATGAGTGCGTTGGTCCTTTCTAGAAGGAGTATCAAAAGTTTCAGCCAGAGCTCCCAAAGTCTAAACCGCCACCCAGAGAGCACAAAGGGAGGGACTCATGCACTTGTATAGGGAGTTGAGGGTGACCTTATTAGACTTCAGTGAAAGTGGAGGGCCATGGTCCCCGAAAGTTTGGATCCCCTACTGTGTGGGAATTCGAGAGCAGGGAGATGAGACTGGGAAGATGTTTGGAGCACACTGTCACAAAAATTAGGAGGGGGTATGGGATAAGGGGTTTTGGGGGAGAATGAGAAAGGAGATAACATTGAAAGATAAATACATATAATATCCAATAAAAAACCCACACAGATAAAGGGTCTAAAAAAGAGAGAGAGAGAGAGAGAGAGAGAGAGAGAGAGAGAGAGAGAGAGAG
>NW_021604618.1:12044739-12054790 GCF_004785775.1 Grammomys surdaster | reverse complement strand
GAGAGAGAGAGAGAGAGAGAGAGAGAGAGAGAGAGAGAGAGAGAGAGCTTACTTATTTTAAATTAATTTCAAAAGTTTCTAGGAGTTGCTAATTGGCTAAGATCCTATTTTAAGCTCTCCACAAAAGAATTTAAATCTCTGTTCAATATTCTCAAGAGAGAGGTAAATCCTAATTTCCTCAACAGTTAATTGACAAAAGAGAGGTAATCTCACAAAAAGTAGAAAAAGCTATTTCTAATCGATATATTATATAGTCTGATTAATTGTCAGTGGTGCTATAAAAGTCCTTTGACAAAAGATTATTAATATAGATTTATATACCCTTAAATAAGGTCTTCATGACTCTCTGAGTGTGGAAGGAACGACTGTTGGTGCTTCTGCCCTGATTTTACAAGAACTCTGAAAAATTGGCTTTAAAAACGAAAGAGGGGGAATGGTACCCCCACAGAAGGAGTCCCCCTGAAATACTCTCCATCATGCCTTGTTCACTTTTATCTCTCTAAAGCTGAAAGTTCATGGCAAATCTCTTGCTGATCATGTTGGTGACCTCTGGCACCACCAAGACCAACAAAACTTTGCCACAGATATGGGGAAGGACCCTCTTACCCATAAAGGGAATGGCCCAGACCCAGCTCCCTTATGGAGCTGAGGACTGATATGCCTGTCCAATACCACAGAAGGCACAGCTAACTGGATACCAAAAAAATTAATGAAAAAAATAGATACCCCCACAAAGCCAGGCCCAACCATAAATACGATGAGTAACAATTTACATCCAGGGAAGAGAAATCTCCCTGAGAATCCCCTTCTTCTTTTTTTCTTTCCAGGTAAAAATGAATCACCTGTGATGCCTGCTGTTAGAAGTTCTAATCCAGATGTGCCAGAAGCCAGGACCCTCGCCCTTACCCTCACCCCCTACCTTTCCCCACCTGCACAATGCCCCCTGAAGCTTGGCAACTGCAAGATCATGCTTGGCAACTGCAGATAGACTCAAAGCAGTGTACCATATCTTCTGAAGAATAGCAGGGAGACCATAACTCAAGCAGTGTACCATATCTTCTGAAGAATAGCAGGTTGCGGTCCTCCTCACCCCCACGAATAACTAGGACCCACTGGTCGAGTCAAGTGGCGCCCAGACGTAGGGCTCGAGGCATGGACCCCTCCGGATGGACCCTCATTGAGAGGATGTGCGCACAACATCAAGATTGAGTGAGACAGAGATCGTCGCCCGTGACCTGTCGTCCTCGGAACCAGGTTGATTCTGCCATCAAGAAGACGGTTGAAGTTCATTACCATCAGCTGAAAATTGAAGAGGATCCAGAAGTAACTCAGCAGGAGACTGACACAGCTGCCAGCTCCCCTGCCTCCCCCTACGGTCGGCCCCTAGACTTTTACGACCTCCAGAAGGGTTCCTGGTATGCCTGCCTTTGCCCTCATTTCTCTCGCTAGAGAGCTTGGCCTCTTGATCACCCCAACAAAAATTGGCATTTTACTAAACCAAGGCCGCCCTTGATATGGCCGCTAACATTGGGGAGCCTTCCTTTATGACAATATTACACCCCAAACTGACAAATGGTTGGTAACTTGAACATTTACAAGGGACTAGGATGGCTGTGAGTTAGCGGAATGACGGGATTATTGTAGGTCCACTTCCCAGGGGCCCACCCAATGCAGCCGAAAAGGAGTGCGCGGTGCTGGGAGTGGGTGCACTCCACATGGCCTAAGACAGGGCTCTCACCCTCCTTTCACCCACCTCGGGGTCCCTTGACGTTGCCCATCGTCAACAGCCTAAAGCCTTCGACCATCGATGTGACTTGTCTCACATCAATGTTTTGGGGTTGTGAACTTGTCTAAGACCCCCCATAATTAGACATCCAAATTCAAAATTCACATAGTTGGGATTGATCATAAGACGCCTTCTCTAACTAAACAGAGAAGGGGGAGATGCCAGAAGCCAGGACCCTCGCGCTTACCCTCACCCCCTACCTTTCCCCACCTGCACAATGTCCCCTGAAGCTTGGCAACTGCAAGATCCTGCTTGGCAACTGCAGATAGACTCAAAGCAGTATACCATATCTTCTGAAGAATAGCAGGGAGACCATAACTCAAGCAGTGTACCATATCATCTTAAGAATAGCAGGTAGATCATAATTCAAGGCAGTGTACCGTATAGACCATGACATGTTTCAAGGCACAGGCCAAGAAGATTCTGTACTTTTCCACCACCTGGCCCCGCTTACCCCCTCCCCTTGTAAAACATGCTATAAAAAAGCATTTCATGTTCAATAAATAAATAAATAAATAAATAAATAAATAAAAAGAAAACTTCAGACCAATCTCCTTTATGAACATCTATGCAAAAATACTCCATAAAATTCTGGCTAGCTGAATTCAAAAACACATCAAAATTAGGCTTTATCCCAGGAATGCAAGAATGGTTCAATATTCAGAAATCCATCAACATAATCAACTATATAAACAAATTCAAAGAAAAAGAACACATGATCATATCACTAGATTCAGAGAAAGCATTTGACAAAATTCAACATCCCTTCATGGTAAAAATCTTGGAAAGATTAGGAATTCAAGGCCCATACCTAAACATAGTAAAAGCAATATACAGCAAACCAGTAGCCAACATCAAACTAGATGGAAAGAAACTTGAAGCGATCCCACTAAAATCAGGCACTAGACAAGGCTGCCCACTTCCTCCCTACCTATTCAATACAGTACTGGAAGTCCTAGCCAGAGCAATTAGACAACAAAATGAAGTCAAAAGGATACAAATAGGAAAGGAAGAAGTCAAAATTTTACTATTTGCAGATGATATGATAGTATACTTTAGTGACCCTAAGTCATCCACAGGAAAAGTCCTAAACATGATAACTTCAGCAAAGTGGCTGGATATAAAATCAACTCAAACAAATCAGTAGGCTTCCTCTACATGAAAGATAAACAGACTGAAAAAGAAATGATGGAAATGACACCTTTCAGAATAGTCACAAATAATATAAAATACCTTGGTGTGAATCTAACCAAGCAAGTGAAAAATCTGTATGACAAGAACTTCAAGTATCTGAAGAATGAAATTGAAGATCTCAGAAGATCAAAAGATCTCCTATGCTCGTGGATTGGCAGGATACATATAGTAAAAATTGCCGTCTTGCCAAAAGCAATCTACAGATTCAATGCAATCCCCATCAAAATTCCAAATCAAATCTTCATAGATATAGAAAGAGCAATTTGCAAATTCATTTGGAATAACAAAAAAACCTAAGATAGTGAGAACTATTCTCAACAATAAAAGAACTTCTGGGGGAATCACCATCCTTGACCTCAAGCTGTACTACAGAGCAATAGTGCTAAAAACTACATGGTATTGGTACAGAGACAGGCAGGAAGATCAATGGAATAGAATTGAAGATCCAGAAATGAACCCACACACCTATGGTAACCTTATCTTTGACAAAGAAGCTAAAACCGTCCAGTTGAAAAAGGACAGTATTTTCAACAAATGGTGCTGATCCAACTGGAGGCCAGCATGTAGAAGAATGCAAATTAATCCATTCTTATCGCCTTGTACAAAGCTCAAGTCCAAGTGGATAAAAGACCTTCACATAAAACCAGATACACTGAAACTAATAGAAGAGAAAGTGGGAAAGATCCTCAAATACCTAGGCACAGGGAAAAAGTTCCCGAACAGAACACCAATGGCTTATGCTCTAAGATCAAGAATTGACAAATGGGACCTCATAAAATTGCAAAGCTTCTGTAAGGCAAAGGACACTGTCAATAGGACAAAGCACCATCCAACAGATTGGGAAACAATCTTTACGAATCCTACGTACAATAGAGGGCTAATATCCAATATATATACAAAGAACTCAAGAAATTAGACTCAAGACAACCAAATAACCTATTAAAAATGGGGTACAGAACTAAAGAATTCTCAACTGAGTAAACTTGAATGGCTGAGAAGCACCTACAGAAATGTTGAATATCCTTAGTCATCAGGGAAATGCAAATCAAAACAACCCTGAGATTCCACCTCACACCAGTCAGAATGGCCAAGATCAAAAACTCAGGTGATAGCAGATGCTGGTGAGGATGTGGAGAAAGAGGAATACTCTTCCATTGTTGGTGGTATTGTAAGGTGGTACAACTACTCTGGAAATCAGTCTGGTGGTTTCTCAGAGAATTGGACATAGCATTACCTGAGGACCCAGCTATACCACTTCTGGGCATACACCCAGAAGATGCTCCAACATATAACAAGAACTTATGTTCCACTATGTTCATAGCAGCCTTATTTATAATAGCCAGAAGCTGGAAAGAATCCAGATGTTCTTCAACAGAGGAATGGATACAGAAAATGTGGTACATTTACACAATGGAATATTATTCAGCTATTAAAATCAATGAATTTGAGAAATTCTTAGGTAAATGGATGGAACTAGAAAATATCATCTTGAGTGAGGTAACCCAATCACAAAAGAACACACATGGTATGAACTCACTGATAATTGGATATTAGCCCAAAACTCGCAGTATCTAAGATACAGCACACAGACCACATGAAGTTCATGAATAAGGAAGACCAAAGTGTGGGTGCTTTAGCCTTTCTTAGAAGGGGTAACAAAATACTCATGGGAGCAAATATGGAGACAAAGTGTGGGACTGAAACTGAAACTGAAGCAGGGGTCATCCAGAGACTGTTCCACCTGTGTATCCATCCCTTGTGCAGTCACCAAAGGCAAACACTGATATGGATGCCAGGAAGTGTATGCTGACAGGAGCCTGATATAGCTGTCTCCTTAGAGGTCTACCAGAGCCTGAAATATACAGAGGTAGACACTAGCAGCTAACCATTGAGCTGATCACGTGGTTCCCAATGAGGAGTGAGAGAGAAGACTGAAGGAGCTGAAAGGGTTTGTGGCCCCATGAAGAGAACAACAATACCAACCATCCAGAGCTACCAGGGTCTAAACCACCAGCCTGGGAGCACATAGGGAGGGACACATGTCTCCAGCTGTATATGTAGGGGAGGATGACAGTGTCAGGCAAAGGTGGGTGAAGAAGTCCTTGGTCTAGTGAAGGCTGAGTGCCTCAGTGTGGGGGAAATTGTTGGGTAAGTGGGAGTGGGAGGGTGGGTGCAGGCATATTCTCATAGAAGCAGGAGGAAGTGGGATGGGCTAAGGAGTTCCTGGTTGTGTGTGTGTGTGTGGGGGGGAATGGGGAAAAGGGATTACATCTGAAATGTAAATAAACTATCCAATAAAAAAATTAAAAAAAGCTTAGGGGATGAGGGGAAGAGATGTCAAGTGAGTGGAGAGAGCAAGGATGAGGGCTAAGTCAAGAAGGTGACATACCTGGGTCATTTTACTTGACAATAAAGCCACCAAGTAGATACAGGATGGAAATAGGCAGCTCCTTTAGAACAAAAAAACAGAGCCAGGTAGCCATATGTAGGGCTATGTAAACAGGACACTTCTTCTGATCCCAGGAGTTAACAAAGACAGTGCCAGAGAAATGAGTCACTGAAGCGTGGCTGTGAAAGCCAAGGCCCAGGCTGGGGCTGAGTCATCTCAGCATCAGATCTAATTCACCTCCCATGCCTCCTGTTCCAGCTCCCCAGATATAATGGGTGAGAGGAACCCCTAGTCGTGACTCCTAACAATGTTGACCCTGTGAACAAATAAGCCTGAATATTCAGAATGTTGAAAGACATTTTTTTCTTTACATATTTTTCTCCTCCAAGGAACCAAATGAAACTCAATCCTCCTTTGCTTTCTTTGGAGTGTTCCAGTTGGTGTCTAGGTTGGGGAGAGACTACTCAGCAGGATAGTTAGCAGCTTCTGAGGACTTCTCCATCTGCATGCAAACAACAGTTTAGGATCTCCACCCTCTAAATAACCACTGTAAGATGGAAATCAATCTTCATACACAAAATACAGTTTCTGAGCCTTCTACCTTAAGTTTTTGGGTTGCTAAAGAGTTCGCTTCCATTCCTGAACACCGTGATTAGTTCTGGGCACATCTAGTCAATTTGTCTAAGACCAGCCACTGGCTCATATGTACTCACTGTGCTAAAGGGGATAATAATCATGTTGGTAAGATAAATTATTTAAACAGCCTGGAGAAATATATGAATTTTAAAATAAAGCTTATATTGATTCTGTGAGTAAATATATATAGTTGATACTTTAGAGTTATAGAAGAAAATTTTTAATTATATATAATCTATAAACGAACATACCCAAATTTCAATATATATATATATATATATATATATATTGTTTGAGATATATTTTATGATGTAGTCAGATAATTCTGAAATGATATTTGGATAGGTAAAAGAAATGACAAAAAGGGACTCTACTTAGCATTAGAACATGGGTGAAGATAACATGAAGAAAGAATATTGAGTTTTACCATCAATGATACACCACTTGGGCTACTTTGAAAGGTTACTTTTGTTAATCCCGACAACTTCCTGAGAGCTTGCAGCTGATACACTTTTTGGTATAGTGATACAGGAGTCAAAATATTTGACCAAATTTTCCCTAGGTTAAAGTACATCTATCAAGAAATCAACAGCATAAAATTTTCTACCAATTTCAAATTAGCAATCAACTACCTAGTTGCTAAATTTCTTGAGCATAGAGCTGTCTATAAAATTTTTCTTGACTTCAGATTGTATCATCTATTGTTAAATAATGCTCTTGTATAATTTTGTTTTTGAAAATCAAACTATGGCCACCGGCATAAGTTCAAAGAGAGTTCAATTAGGACTAATCAATCTGTTTTATTAAGTTAAGGAAACCTACTTGCTTTAGTTAGGATTACTATTTCTGTGATGAAACACCATGACCTAAAGCAACTTGGGGAGGAAAGGGTTTATTTACTTATACTTTCATATCAGAGTTCATCACTGACAGAATTTTGAGCAGAAACTTGGAGCCAGAAGCAGATGAAAAAGCCATGGAAGAGTGCTGCTTACTGGCTTGCCCCTCATGATTTGCCAATCCTGCTTTCTTATAGTACCTAGCACCACTAGCACAGGAATATCCATACACAATGGACTCAGTCATTAAGTATCAGTTCCTAATTAAGAAAAGACTTGCTTCCCTGCCTATAGCTCTATATTTTGAAGTAATTTCCTCAGTTTAGTTTCTCTACACTCAGATGTCTCTAAGTTTTGTCAAATAGACATAAAGGCTAGCCAGCTTGCTACATTTATCACTAGACTCAACCCTCACTCTTTCTTATATTTTTGGTTGTGAGCCTAGCCTTTAACGGCTGAGCCATATCTCCAGCCCAACCCTCACTCTTTCTAGTATGGTGGTTTTTAGTCTGACAGATAAACATGAATACACCATTGATATCATTTTATTGACACACTAGCTAGAATTAGTGATGCAGACCTTGAATCTTGCTGTTCAATTGACAGAAAAAATACCTTTTATAGATCTACTATTTTACATCCATTTGCAACCTTTAATTTGGCAGAATAAACATATGGAATGAGTTAGGGTTGAAAATAAAGGATGACATTATTACTTATTATAAAATATATCTTAAGGATTTCACATTCGAGACCTGTACAAAATGATAATGTCTAAAATAATTTTGAATCTAAAATTATTTTGAGTTAATTCTCTTGTATAAGGTGCTGTGATGAATATACAAACCAAAGAAAACAAGCTTCTTGCTTCTAACTGTTTCTCTTGGCCCAGTTTGGAAAGCACACTGAAACTGTTTGACATATGCTGCATGATTCATGTATTAATCAACAGAACCATCATGTTTTAGCAGATTTGATATGATACCTGCATTCTGGTTTCTTTACTGCCACGGTACTGCTTCTATGGACCAATAAGATTATAGAAGCAAGTGGTCCTGAAATGGTTGAATTGTGATAAGTAGAATGTCTTACCTGACACCTAAATAAACCACAAAGAAATGTGCATATATAACTCGTTAGAGTCAAGGTGACAATCTATGGTTAGCCTTCTCAGTAGAAGTCAATGAAGAAACTTATGCAGAATCTCATTAATAGTAACCTATATTTTGATTACCCACAGCTAGAAACATTCATACTAAAATTACCTCTTTAGCATACTTTCAGTACAAATATAGATATGTATGCAACTATTTGTAGCTGGTTCAGTTTTAGATGCAAGGGATATCCTAGCTTCTTTATTCCCCCCCCTGACAGATTTAATAACAGAGTAAAATTTTTTTTAAAAAATTTGTACTTTAAGGAATTTGGAACTCCAGACAAGGATTTAAAAATGGATATGACTGAAGCCTTAATCTACGGAGGTTGTCATTTTAAAAATTGCTTCTATGACTACATGACGCTGTTGTCAACTGGTAGTTCCTGCCATCTGTCTCAAAGTGCTGCTTTCTGTGACTTCAACATGGTTGAACCTAGAATGCATAATGCTTAGTGAGATAAAATGAGCATAGGAAGAAAAAAACTGCAGCATCTATATTATGTGAAATCACAGAAAGCTGAGCTTATATAAGCCAAAAGGTGGTCACCAGGCCTCAGTGAGGTGGGGAAGAGAAAGTGATGGTCAAAGAATATAAACTCTTAGCTGGATGACAAATAAGTTCTGGGGCTCAGATTTGTACATGATGGTTCTAATGAGCACGAGGACTACAGCATAGCATACACTTGAAATTTGCTATAATATGATCTCTAGTGCTCTTACAATACACAGCATAGGAAGAGGAAACAATGTCATCAGATATGATAATGAACTTGCTAATCATTATAGAGTAATATAAAAATCACATTATATACTTAAAATATAAGCAACACTTATCTGTCAATTATTCCCCAGTAAAATATAAGATAATATATTATTTTATAAATAAATATAAGATAATAATACTTGCTCTACTTCAAATCAGACCTGCATGGTTTCGCAGGAAGTCCCTGATGACCTGGCACAATGAAGCTGCTCAGTTTTCTGAGGTGTTGGGGTATACAATCACTCTCTTGCCACCCCCTATTTAGCTTATCATCACTAGAAGGTGATTTAAAGGTCTCCCTGGGAAACAGCTTCTATCTCCCTTGAAGATGCTTTATACTATTTATCCCCTTCACCTTCTTAGTCCTTAGACACAGCACCAATGTCATTAACTTCCTGTATCATGTATAACGTTACATAATCTGTAGCTTTAAAGTTTATTGCTCACTACCTCTATTCTGCAACGTGATTGAGATGGTGTTCTGCATTGAAAGAAAAGCTGTGGAACTCAGGACACACTAGGTCATTATAAAGGACAGAAGCCATGCTTAAAATTTAGTTTAAAATATGATTAGTGAGGCAAAGTCGTTAAACACTAGTTATTTAAAGACCTTCTTATTGATCACTACAGAGTTTACTGACCTGCACTTAAGCTTCCTTCTCCCTCTCCCTTCACTCTTTGGCTCTGGCCGAAGAGATCAGAAGCTAAGCGTGGTGGTGTAATGGATGTTACTACTCAAGTGGGTGCCTTTACTAAAGAAACATCCTGATTATTAACTAAAACTACCAAACTCTGATTTCAGATGGATTGTTGTTCAAAAACCACTTGACAATGAATATTGACTACTGTGATTTAGATGTGAAATGCACCCACCTCCACACTAAATGATTCACATGTTTACGGGTAAGATCCTAAAGTAGTGATTGAGTTGAGAAGGCACTGACTTAATGAATGGATTAGTCTTTTGATGATTTTATAATTTCATGGCATTGTTGGTAGGTGACAGAAAGTTTCGGAGATAAGGCCTAACAGGAGGAAGTAAGTAACTGGAAGTACTGAAAACAAAATTTTGAAGAACAAATCTTGCCCTGGGAACTTTTCTCAACTTTCTCTGTCATTATCTGGTAGTATAGTAAGCAGAACATCTCTTATCAGACTTAAAACATTGCAGTCAGTGCACCATGGACTAAAACCTCAGAACGTGTGAGCCATAATCAACCTCTCCCTTTTTGAAATATATGAGAGAATGAGAGAGCGAAACATACACACACACACACACACACACACA
>NW_021604618.1:12042164-12044639 GCF_004785775.1 Grammomys surdaster | reverse complement strand
GCACAGAGAGTCAGAGAGACAGAGAGACAGAGAGACAGAGAAAGACAGAGACACAGAAACACAGAGACAGAGACACAGAGACAGAAAGACAGAAATTAAGAAACAGAAACACAGACACAGACAGGAAGAGATAGAGACAGAGAGAGTTTTCTGCATCTCAAACTGGCTTCAAACTCCCTGCTTACCTAAAGATGACCTTGAACTCTTTTCCTCTTGCCTCCACCTTCCATGTGCTGATTCCTACCATCCACCACCATATCTTGCTTTTTCCCCTATTTAAGTTGTTTATCCTCAGGTATTTTTTTATAAGTGTTAATGGTTATCACATACACACAGTGGATTTTTTAAAATCTTACAGCTCAGTACAGTAAAGCAAAAGGAGTGGTATTATTCAAACAATCCCACATTTTTGCTTTAAACAGAATTTTAACACAAAACTAAACAATAAATACATTGTTTGAAACGTATTGGAGATATTAAATATATTTGAGTAGCACAATGTTGTTTTCATATTTCCTGTAATACTCAAAATATCCTTCAACATTAAAAAAATCTAATATGTTTTCATAGCTGTTATTAAGGTCTGGAAACATCAAAACTATTAAGATTTTGAAGAACTAAGTTGAATGTTTTATGATCTCTAAATTATGATAGTGCATATTAAGAAATAGCTACATGTAAGATCCTATTTATAGTCAAGATAATTCTAAAATACTTTTAAAAAATGGTGATCACAGGATTAATCTATAACAATTTTCCTTGAGGAACATTTAGATAATAAAATAATGCTTAAGTTTATGAATTATTATGCATAGACACCTCAAAGTTATATAAGAGTAAAATAAATCTAGTCACACTGAAAAATAGACAACTGGTATAGATAGATAGATAGATAGATAGATAGATAGATGGATGGATGGATGGATGGATGGATGGATGGATGGATGGATGGATGGATTGACGGACAGACAGACAGACAGACAGACAGACAGACAGACAGATAGATAGATAGATAGATAGAAAGATAGATAGATAGATATAACATTATTCACTTTTTTGGGGGGGGGTTCGAGATAGGGTTTCTCTGTGTAGCCCTGGCTGTCCTGGAACTCACTAGTTAGACCAGGCTGGCCTCGAACTCAGAAATCTGCCTGCCTCTGCCTCCCAAGTGCTGGGATTAAAGGTGCGCGCCACCACCGCCCGCACATTGTTCACATCTTAAAAGAAAAGAACTATCCGGTTTTTCTAGAATAACTTATATTTTAAAAATATTTGAACACTTTAATTTTTAAAAGCAAGTTTTCATTTCTTCCTTTCTTATTACAAGTCCTTATAACAATGATGCAGTGGTTGGAGAGAGAGGAGTGTTTTTTTTTTTTTTTTTGAGTTACCTTGGGCAAAAGTTTTCTCATTAATTTGATAGAGATTTACTGTGTTTTTACTAAATTTATATCTATGGATAAGAACCAGTCTAAGTTCTCAGAGAATAGGAAGCAGTCTATATTAAATTAACAACATTTATGCTTCAACTTGCAAGTAGGTATTCTTTCTTGATTTCCACTGACCATTTTCATTTTCTGGATGTGTTTTCTTAATAGTAAGAACACAAGACTTCAGGTTCATGGTATTTCCATCAGCTATCTAAGCTATAGATTGGCTTTTCATTCCATATTATATTTGTAGCTCTTTGTAACTTTTGTTGTATTATTTCAAGAATGCTAGAAGATACTTCCAAATGTAACTAGATAATTCAAATCTGAAAATCCCAAAAGTTCTGTGAATAATTTGTCTTTCAGTTAATAATGGTTTATGCTCACACATACATGTTTCTACCCCATGCATTTTATATCTTGGCAATCACTGAAACTCCAAGAGCTAGGCCACATATAAATTTTGATGGACATCAAAATGATGTAACCATTATTTCTTTTATTTAATTGCTACGAATTAAGAAATAGTTTACATAAAGTGAATTACTATTGCAAAAATAGTCCAGTAGTCCAAAACGTTTTACAGCAAGCATTCATCAATTTTGTTTAGTGCAAAGCATTAGTATTATATCAGATATTAATGAATGTTTACCCCCAAATTTTTGCTTCTGTTTTAATTTTCTTGTTGTAGTATCTTCATCTTTATAATTGTAAGGAGATAATCAGGTATTCATATTTCTTATAAATTTTTATTTTACAGGAAATTAGTCCTGACCTTCAATTAATTTTAAAATGAATAAATTGATTTGAGAGTTTATATCCAAAATGATGAATCTATTCTTTAGTGATAGCTTGTGTATGACTGAGAAAGAGGTGTGTGTATGTGTGTATGTCTGTGTACTTTTGTTCTGAAACTATTGCTAGTATATATTTATCTAATATATACATATATACTATATTTAATATAATTTATTATTATATATTATTTATCATATAATATATTATATATTATATTTAATATATAATTATATATTAATACATATTT
>NW_021604618.1:11973290-12042064 GCF_004785775.1 Grammomys surdaster | reverse complement strand
ATATATCATAATATAATAATATGCAATATTTATTATATATTGTATTTAATATATAATACGTATAATATAATATTATATTTAATATAAATTATTATATAATATAATATTATATTTAATATGATTTAATAATATGCTGTATATTATATTATAAATATTACATTATATATAATATTATATTATTATATTATATTATAAATATAATATATATCATATTTAATATAATTATCTCTTACTAATCTCATAGATAAACATATCTTCAGATTGTTTCAATGAACAGTATGATCATAAGTCTAAGTTGTGCTAGATCTACAATTTATACTAATGTTCCTAGAGTACGCATTACAGTAATTCTTCTTTGTCTCAAGATGACCCATATTTGAATAATGCTTTCAACCATCACATTACAAGTGAGATACTGAGGAATTTAAGTGCAATGGTATAAAAATTAAATATATTTTAAAGAGGTTGCTGGTGATCAATAACAATAACAAAGAAGTGGATAATCAGAATTTGGGCCCTGAAAATGTTTCCTACATTAAGGATTCTACATAATACTTTGGTCTTTCCAATATCTGATGTCATATGTTTAGGTGAAGGGAAGTAATTATGAAGGAAAAAAAAATCACTGAAGATCATCCTATGGAAGCTGAGGTACCAGGGGGATTAACGTTATAATTCAGTTAATGTATTGCAGCCTTCTATGCAAAGTTGAATAACCTTCTAAGCACAGGACTTCAATAAATGAGAAGAGGATAATACTGGAAGAATCAAACCCATGCTTCAACCTATACTTTTCCTATTGGAAATACTGCTGGGCTACCTTGGAAAACCACTCATCTCTTTGGGCCTCAGTTTTATCAACATGATACATGAAAAAAAATAGAATATGGCAAGGGGGGCAGAAATCTGGATTCTCTTTATTCTGTATTTTTGAAGTAACCACATGGGAAAAATTAATATAGAGGACTACAGTTGTTGAAATGGAAGCAGGGATCTGAAACTGTCTTCTGCGTAATGACCTTTTACTTCTATAGTAATGGGAAAATGTAGGAAAGACAACTTATAATTAATATTTCTCTTCAAAAACTTGTAAGCTTAAAGAGTTCATTAAATGTTCTATCATGTCATTTAGAAGAGTATAAAGACCTCAGTCTCTAGTCATCATTTGTAAATGGTGATCAATTAACAGTCATGGAGAGATTAGTAACAATGAGTCACTGAGTTTGTACAGTGCTAGAGACAGCACTCTCTTCTTTTTCACCTCAGAAGTAACTACAGATGTCTGGTAGAGAAATGTAAGATGAGAAACCTAGATCTCAATGGTATTTAGAAACTTAATTAAGGACAACTAGTAAAGATGAAATATTTACTGGAGAATTTAACCCATATACTGCTCCATCTAACATATCTCTTTTTATACTCAATAGAATAATGGAGTTGAGAGACCAGGACAAAGGACATCTAAAAGGAAATTCACCCATGGATATTGGAGAGTCACATAGTAAATAAAAAAGACCCTGTTTTCTTGACCATATTAGCCATTTCCTGGGAGGTAGAAATATCTTCTTTCAGAAATTCTGCCCATTTTTGATTATGGTCATGCTTTTTGAACATATTTTTAGTGGCAGACAACAGGAACCACTTAGCTTGATGAATCAAAAAGACCAGTGTGGATATTCAAGGACCTTAGGTGGATGCTCAGAAGCTCTGAGACCAGTCTCCATTCTTGACTCTAGTGTCTGTATGTAAGGTCTTCTTTTCATGTTTGAGTTATGTTAATACGACAGTTTCAGGATTCAGGTTTCCTGGAATTTTCCTAGTATCTACAGTACAACTACCAGAATTCATGGAAATTGGAGCAGTTTGTCTTTATACTTTTTAAGTTTTTATCAGTCATTCTTACTTGAGAAATGAATTTCTCTAACTGAACAGGTTTTCAAAAGAGGTAAATATCAATTTCCAATAGATTTGCTATTAATCTAATATATATCATTTCTCAAGTTGATCTAAGTTATTGTATGTTCTTGGACAAAACACTGTATAAATAAAACATTTTCTTCCTTTACTTTTCCTGTATTATCTTTAAGAAAATGACAGTGTTAGTTGATACAGTTATTTTCTTATTATATATCCATTCATCCTTAAATAAATCTCAATTAAAGTAGAGAAATCAACCAGAAAAAAAACAGTATTACAATTAAGAAAGAATCATCAATAAATAACCTTGAGAACATAAATATTATCTCTTTCAACCTAAATACAGGTATAAAATTATTAACTAAAATATACAAAGCATATCTCTTCTATGTAGCTCAGAAGGAACTCTCATAAATCTTATTAATTGATCAAGGGACCTTGAACTAAAAACTAGCAGGCCTTATTTGCCATTCTTAATTATTTATTAGCTTTCAGAATTTTATCAGTGACTAGGAGACTTCCACTACATATTTGTATTCCAAACTAAGATAATTCCTGCCAATTTCCCAGGTATATTGAGATAGCATTTGAATTGCAATGAGGTTTATAAACATGAGCCCTGGGTGTTTACATTGTTGAAAATGTGGTAGTCATGAGAGTTCCTACAACAGAGAATTATGACATCTTGACAACAGCATGATCCAAGGCCACAGGAAATTAGTTCCAATACCAGTTTCATTTGCACATCAAAGTTTGAAGTGACTACTTAAGCAAAATCAGCCTCATTAACTTTTACTTGATTGAGCTCAGCCACCCCTAGGTAACTTTCTCAAACTTCTCCCATTCATAGATGACACAGCTGGGTAGAAATTAGTCTCTAAAAATACTTTCCCACAACCGGCTTGTTTTCTAGTCACTGTCTGCTTATGTTATGCTCACTCCATCTGTCAATAGATGTGAGTCACACATTCGACCTTTCAGCTTCACTTGCGCACATAAATTTCTTCCAATTTCCTGTGAAACAAACACTTTTAACTCTTTAGGGTTTTGTAATTTGTTCACAGGTCATGTGGGGATGATTCAAAGAACAAAATAAGCCCTCGAATATGTGACAAATTTGGCTTGAACAGTTTATTATTACAATAGGATGTCTTTTACTGTTTGACTAATAAAAGTAAACCTATAGAGGGAATGACATGAATGTATGTTTTTATTTGTATATTTTTATGTGCACAGACCAAATTGTCCATGATGTAGGATAACTGAAAGCCAACCAGATTAGAGAGGTAACTGTACCAACCCACTCTCACTAACCCTGTCTCCTTGGTTTCTTTTTATGACTCATGTGAATAAACACTTGGATACTCAATTGAAGAAGCTAAGCTTAGCCCTCTTTACTGTCATCCTGGGATCGTGATTACTATATGATGTTTGTCTGGTCTCAGTTTTATTCTCACTGCACAATAAATAGTATATTGGCAGAGACACATCTATATTTTGAGAAATTATATTTGGACTGAGCTTAAATTAAAACTAGTCTGTTATTTAAGAAAAAAAATTACAGGCTTTCCCAAAAAACCTTTTAAGATAGGGAAAAAGCATAAAATGACTGATAATAGAAACGACAGAATTGGCAAAGTAAAAACATGGCAGATAAAACATATGTTCTCATCTCAAAAGTGAGTCTTGCCTCAAAGAAAGAACAAGAGCACTTTCTTCTGCTTCCTCCTTGGTTGCCAACATCACAGTGATGCTGAGGCTACTTCTACCAGGACTATCAAAGGTAATCATATTACAACAGTTCTGGAATCTATGAATAAAAGACAGTTTAGTTTTTGCTGAAATGTTAGGGACTCCCCTCTATGCACACTTGGCCTTCTTATTACATTGTTAATACGCTGACTTACAGAAGTTTTTAAAATGTACTTCCTGCCAGGTGGCCACTGGTTTAGGGCCAAAGGAACAGATAGTTACTCAGGGAACAGACCACAATATAATCCATCTGTCCCATATGTGACCAGGTAAAATGAAGGATCTTCTCTGATTTTACTCCTCATGGAACTCAGTGATCCTGGTTCACTGAATTGTAGTCACTATGCTATGCAGTGCTATCTATTTTGTCTCTGTATCTGTAAAACTAAAAAAGGATATGCCATATGGTTCCAGAAAAATACGTCAACACTTATCCTTAACAAACAAGTTCAGAAGCTTGATCAATTCTTTTTCCAAACTTAATTTCTTTTGTGATTGAGCTATTGAAAGAAAGACAAAATGAAGAGGAAAAGAAGGTCAGCATACTGTGGCTAAGAGCAACAACAGGCTAGAGTATCTTGTAACGTACAAGATCAGTTGAGAGCTAATAAAGCAGAAAATACATGTGGGCAAGAGAATGTTGTAGTCATGTATTCCATATTTACTTGGAAGATAGAGAAGATACAGATTCATGTGGTTTAATAAAGAGGACTTGACTAGACCATTGTACACATAAGCTCACAGCAGCTGGTGCTATAGATACACACAAGATCTACAAAAGTCCAAAACAGCCAAAATGCCAGAATGGATGGGAGAAGTACTTGTTACATTCCACCCTTAGCTAAGGATCCATTGTCAGCTGATGGTTATTGGGGAAGGGACAGTAAGTTTACTTCGAGAACCCCTGAGAGGCTACTCATGAACCAGTAGATTTTAATATACCAATCTACTTTAGGCATAATGAAGTTGACAGAATGGGTTTTAGAGGTACCAGCTGAAATGGGAGGAAAGTGGTGAATATGAGGGGGAGTAGGATAGGAATTACAGTGAAGGAAATGAGAGTAGATGTATCAATCTAAATCAATACAATTTAAAAATAAAAATACAATTTTATGAAGTTTTTGTCATTCACATAAAAGAGTTCTGGGCCATAATCCAAACTATGCAAATGTATAGCCTTGTACAACTAACTGGATTGTCTTGACTGTTGCATGGAAAGAATATTAGTCACTTGCAACAATGACTGCATTCATTTGAAAGGCTCATCAAGATTCATTCATCACTATATCCTAGACTCCTCTTTGAAGCCATAAAATCACATCCCTGAGCTGATATCCAAGTAGAGACTTCTATTAGATTAGTTGTTTAGTCTTTCTTTCTAATTTCCTAATTCTCCAAGGTACTAAGTCTTCTTCCTAATTTATTTAGATTCATTATCTTGAGAAAGTCTCAAAATAGAAAAGACGCTGTATAATTAGGATAGCACTAAGAAATAGAAATTTCTAAATGAATAAGAAAGCTGATACAAAATTATGGAGATGTTCAGGAGATAGAACACAGTGTCAGACTTATGACAAGCACAAGCCACAAACAGAGTTGTTTAAAAGCACTTCATTAAGTAAATGGAAATAATATGTATCCATGAAACTTTGGTAGTAACTTGAACTTCACTGAAAATGGGTCTATCTAAAAGGTATCTTTATTAAGAATACTAACTTCTTTCCTGCAAACTCAAATAAAACCCAAGGAAAATTAACCAGAAGCTGAACTACAGAAGGTGAAGAAAAACAAAAACAAAATGTCTGTTGAAAATAAAACTTCTGGTAGGGACATCTATCAGAATGATGAGTTTCTCCAAAAAGATGACTCGCTAGTATCTGAACCCAGGTTGTGAAGAAAATTAAAAAGGACATCTTAGTGAAGAGGTGAAGAGCAAGTCCCTCCCCTGTTCCCTCTGTGTATATTGTCTCAACAGTGAAAAGTATTTTCTCTTTACTTACTCTGACTTCAGGATACACTGCCTAGGTGTCTATGACAGAACTAATGAAATTATCAATGGGTAAATAAGCTGTTAGCAAACTAGAAAGAAAGGAGCTGCCCCAATCAGATTACTGTGTAAAATCTAGATGTTCTAGAGGTGTCCAGTTTGGGCACCACTTATTTGACAGAAAAACAAAGGAAATTTATTCTGCAGGTACCTATCTGTGTTTATGACTGTCCACCTACTATTCAGTTGTTAGTGTTTTAAACAAAAATTGTCTGAAACTTATTATATGACTGTTCAGTCACATTGTAAGGTGAGTCTCCACAGAGAGTGAAGTAATAGCAAACATTATGACTTTCTCTTGCACATTTTAATGGACTGAGGAGCTTCTAAATGAAATATATTTAGAAATGTGTGTTTCTCTGTGTGTGAACAATTAAATAAAAAGAGACCATGCATGTAAAAGAGAGTAAGGCACATATATTGAGTGGTTGGAGAAAGAAAAGACACATGGAATAATGATGTAATTATATTATAATCTTCAAAATTAAAATATTATAATTTTAAAAATTAAAGTACTATAATTTTTAAACAGTGTGATTTATTCACTCTTATTTAATCTCTTTGATTATTAGTATCCATATCTACATTATAAGAAAATTCTACTTTCCAGTACAACTGAGATTGGGCTCTATGTTTATAAAATGAAAACATTCATACATGTACATACATGTCTACCTATGTATATGTGTATATAAGAAGTACATATGTGTGTAGTTATTTACACATACATATATGTACTGGCTAGTTTTCTGTCAACTTGACGCCAGTTATAGACATCTGAAAGGATGGAACCTCAATCAAGAAAATGCCACCATAATACTGAGCTGTAAAGAAGTCTGTAGAGCATATCCTTAATTAGAGATTGATGAGTAAAGCTACAGCCAGTTGAGAGTGGGGATATACCTAGGCCAGCGGTCCTGGGTTCTATAACAAAGCAGGCTGAGAAAGGCATGAGGAACAGTCTAATAAGAAGCATTCCACCGTGGATTCAGAATCAGCTGCCTTCAGGTTTGGAACCTATTTAAGTTCTCGTCCTGACTTCCTTCAGTGACAAACAATAATGTGGAAGCATAAGCCAAATAAACTCATTTCATCACAGCAATAGAGACAATAACTAAGACAATGTACATATACAAGTATAAATATTTATATAGCTATACATATATATGGGAAATCATGTAGCTATACAATGCATAGAAATGGTTATCAATAGTAATCATATACTTTTAAAAGGCATTTTGATATATATGGGCTACATATATTGGCTTCAATGCATGATAGTCTTTATGATTTTGATTACATACATTTAACCATTTGCTTTGTATGAAACTTGTCTTCATATCTATAAGTAATATATTATTAATTAATCTGATGCTTTAAAATAAGAATGTAGAAGATTTATTTAATAAGCATTTATTATTGATATGCACTGCACATTGAACATTTTGGCTAAATTATATCTAGAAGGATTTCTAATTAAATTATACATCATTTGTTTGTTAAAATATTAAATAAGAAATGTTTCATTAAACTGGTTACAACTCAGAATTAAGTAACTGACCAAAATAGTCCTCTCCAATTAATTTTACTTCTTTTTATGAATTATTACTATGCTGGGTTCAATAGATGTTTGTAATGATAACATTATCAATAACGTGATTACATAAGATGGTTGTTAGCACATCTATGAAATGTCTTACATTAGAAAATTGTATATCAGAATATTTCAGCACTCACTCATTTTTGAAAATATACAAAATTTGAGGAAATTAAGAGATAGTCCGTCCCAATTTTGCTTTAATTCTTAGTAACTACTGATGCTTCTCAAATTTCTTTGGGATTTGTTTCTGATTAATATATTGCAACCTAAAAACAATTCAACACACTGCAACCCATTCTACCCTGTCTAACTTTGCTTCAGAGAATACTCAAGGTGTCAGTTGTTCAATATGCTGATTCTCTGGTTGATCAGAAGCGTCCACATTTGCAACTACCTAGGTCACTAAAGAGTATTTACAGACATGTCACTAGTGCGGAAATAGACTCAAGTTCGAAATGAGAAGCATCATTTTTACTAACTGTGAATTGTTTCACACCATTGTACATTTAAAAGTCTAAGTCAACATGCCTTATGTAAACAATCATCTATGTATAACTTTGCCTTAACTAACTGTTATCTATGCCATTAAGAACACAAGTAAGTTCACGTAATTTAGGTCAGTAACATTTAAAAGAAGCTGATCAAAACTGGAATTAGTTATTAATTTTAATTTTATTTTTTCTTTTTGTGTTGGCATTTGTTTCTTTCTCCCAACATGTATAAGTATATGTATGTATATGTATATATACATATGTGTGTATGTATTTTTGGTTTATGTGTATATAAATATATATGTATATATAATCTACATGTATATACATACACACACACACACACACACACACACACACATATATATATATATATATATATATATATATATATATATATATATATGTATATATATGCAGTAGATATGCAGTAGTGAATGCCTACTCTTTATTTGTCTGGGCTTACTGCTCACTTCTGAATCTATGTTTGGCCCAGGACCTATTCTTTTCTCTTTGTTTTTTTGACAATCAGATTTGCTTGATAATAAATGTCATATCTACAACATATTAATATTAATGATACACTGATACATATGTTAAAATAGCATTTTAAAATGGCAATAGGTGAGGCTGTATGAACACATCAGTGGCTGAGTGTTTGCCATTCTTTCTTCTAACATCCAAGTCAGGTGGTTGTCACTCCAGCTCCGTGGGATACAATGTCCAATTCTTGCTTCTGCACGTCCATGCCTGATGTACATTAACATAGACACATACACATACATACGCATTAATGAAACAAACAATTTGTCAACATTGTTTAAAATGTAGTTAGTAAGACTTTATGGATGTAGTTTCTGATATAACTAGAAGATACAGTCTCACAGCAAACTCTCTGATCCTCCGGTTCTTGTCTTCTCATTCCCTCTTCTGCAATGTTCCCTGAGTCTTAGGTAAGGGAATGTTTTCTAAATATGTCCATTAGGACTGTCAATGTGGGCTGAACAATGATGAATCCAATAAATATGCTAGACTGGACAAAGAAAAGCTCTCAAGGCCCCAACCATACACAAAGTACTGTAGGAAAATGAGAAGAACTGGGGATGTGAGAGGAGGCCTTACCCATAGAATAGAACACCTATAGGTTAGTCAGTGTCAAATGATCAACTCTTAAAAACATACAGACAGGTAGTATTACATGGATTCAACAGGCTGTATTTAGGGATATATATCTATACAGATATATGCATACAATAACAATTAATGAGAAATTTGGCCATAAGTTTGAACAATAATGGAGAGTGTTATATGAGAGGGTTTGGAGGAAAGAAAGATAAAGGAGAAATGTCATAATCAAATAATAAGCTCAAAAACTAAACAGAAAATATTAAAAAGTTAGGAATACAAAATAAATAATCTACTAGTATGGAACTCATGATTACTGTATTATGATGGGGCCAGAATTTAGTTATTCTCATTTTTGTAAGTTCTGATGTTCTTGAATTAGACTGACATACAGGTCCTGATATACAGTTTATCTTACTTGAATTTTTCAACTACATGAAAAATTATGTTCATGGTGCATACTTTATAGATGAATGGTCTGAGAAGAATCCTGGCTTTACTTTTCTGTGAGGTCAATCAAGTAAGAAACCATCACCAAGGAATGTAGTAACTGACATCCAAATTCTTATCAATTAAACTCTAAATTAGCCTCTACTTGTGCTGCTGGATATTGACTTCATCTACTAGAAAATCTTAGTCTTAGCAATTTTTATAGGTGTTGGATTATCATTATTATCAGTTTTTCAATTGATAGTGAACATGAGTTTTTTCCCAATTCTGAGATGCACTGGTTAGGTTTAATTCATTTTGACACAGCCTACAATCATTCACTTGAGAGGAGAAGCCAATATTGAGTATTTTCTAGATAATATTAGGCTGTGGTCATGTCTTTAGAAGACTTCATCATTAATCGATTCATGACTCAGCTCATGGTGAACATCATCATCTCTAGTATAATAAAGCCTACAGTGGAGACAGAGTGAGCCAGCAAACTATGTTACTACACAGTTTCTGTTTCAAGCTCCTATTTCAGTTTTTTTCCTTGACTTCTTTCAGTGATGGACTGAAAGTGTAAGCCAAACTTACACTGCCCAACTTGTCTTTGGTTTGAGTGGGTTTTTTTTTCAGCAACAGAAAGGAAAAGAGATATAGATGATCCTTTACTTTGTCATATTTCATACTTGGACAGTTGATCAGGCTGACTATAAGACATGTCTCTTATGTTAGCCAAGGTATGGAAATGTGACCATGTTCTGACATACGAGAAGAAATGATGCTAGTCTGAATTGTGCTTCTATCAGAATAAAAAGATTACTCTCATTCCCTGTTTTATGATCTTTTCCTTATGAGTCAGCCTGTAAGCCTCAGATGGCAGCAATGCTCCAGAAATCAATGTACCACATAGGATAAAAGGTCAATAAAAATTAAAAGAGTTGTTTGTGAGATGATGTAACATTAGTTATCCTCAGGCATTTTTCACCATAGTTTGCTCATTTAGTTTATATTGTCACCTAAGCTTGGGATCCAGATACATCTAGGTGACTTATATAATTAAGATGTGTTAGTTATATAACAGGAGCAATTTTCTGTCATTATGGTATCTAAATTGAGATCATAAAATGAAAATAATTTAGTCAATATGATATTGTCTAGCAGTCTAAATCTAAGTTATATTAGATAGAGGGGTGTTAATTTTCACTGTGCACACATGATCTAGTCTTATAATCACAGGAGTCTCTATTTTGGGAATATTATATATGCCTTAAATCCCTTTAGATTTTTCTGTAAATTTTATTTCCTAAAATTAGAAGTTTTCTTTGATCTTATAGATGTGTTAAAATTTAAGGTGAGATTATTTAACCTCATATTCAGAAAGTATGTTATTAGGACCACATTTAGGTAGATTCTTGATTAAGTTTTAATGTCATGCTTGGTTGATTATATACCAAAGTGTGGTTTCTATAAACTTAGGACGGTTCCAAAAGTTTCTGATGTATCATTATGTGGCATAAGAAATATCTATGTGCTCACTGATTATTATAAGAAGAAAGAGAAGGAGAGAAGAGAGAAGAGTAAAAAAAGGCCATTCCCAGCCATGCAAATGAAGGAAACCAGAAGTCCACATAACATAGGAGAATATAGTTATGGGGAGAACATTTTGAATAATAGAGATTAATTTTATCTAACCTCCTCTTTATTATGTGCAGTAGGAAAGTTATAAAACTATCCTCAAGTTTTATTTCCTTGACTTCTCCAGGTCCAAAAAAACAATCTTTGAAATATTTGTATATTTAGCAATCAGTAATTACTTCCAAAATTTCTCTATAGTATTGTGGGACTTGTGCCCAGTGTCTTTCAGTTTCTTTTACTTCTTGAAGAAGAATTCGCCAAAAAGGATTTGATTAGGCCCACCTTTGGAGCTGCCAGCCTGCCTGGATCTCCCAAGCCTCTAGGTAGTATTGGAAATGTCACCTGAAAGGAGAACAGCCAAGCTAGAAAATAACTGTTTATATTTCCTGCACGCAGAAAGGGACAGGTGTCTTCATCTATCTGTTGGCAGTTCTGAACCAAGAGAAGTTTTTGTAAAAATAAATCAGTAAAGTTGCTTTTTAAATAAAAACCTTGTAATTCTAGTACACTCTAAATCATATGTACCTGACAGTTGATATTTTCCCCTTAAACACCTTCTGTGTTTGCTTGTGTCTCAGAGACCAGCCTCTGTTGACTTACTTCCTGTATTTTCTAGTCTCTTCTTTGTATCAATGTTGTTCATCAGAATGTAGTCTTAATTAGTGCAAGGGCTGAGTCTATTTCCTACCTAAACTTCCTTAAAGATGTCATCCACGTATGTAGTTATGAATACTCTCAATTCTGTATCTCTGACAATATTCCAGAACCATGTAAGCAATTTCCAATTTGACATTCCAGTTGGCTATTCATGACTATGGAAAATTAATCAGATCTGAAACTGGACTATTATCACCAAATTTTGTCTCTCCATTCAAGACTATGTTTGGGGACAAGAAGTTCCATTCAGGTATCCACCTTGATATGTCACCTATGAGAGTCACTTGCCAATCTATTAAGTCATTTTGCTCATTCTACTTTTCTACAGCTAAAAATATGGCAGGCATGTGATCATGTATCCATACATTCCCCAATTATATTCTTGTCTGAACTAGTTTCATTTCAATTGTGCTTCACTTAAATATCCTTCAGTGGTAACCAGGGCAGTCAGTCAAGCCGCATTGGCATTGCCCTGACTTCACAACAGTTTCAGTTTTCTATATCACTGACCCCTATTGCCTTCCTGTTCTTCAAGTACAACAGCACACCCAGCTCCTTTGATGCTCATTTTCTTAATAAGGTCTACCTTACCCCACACCATGGTACCCTAACATATCCAGCTTTCTGATTTAATTTTTTACGTTAGTTTTCTTTAAATCTAGTAGCTTCCTTTGAAAACTCTTCAGGTCCAATTTGTCCTACCCTATATACTCTTAGGTAGGTGGCCATCTACTGGAGCGTGACCAACATACCAGCGTAACACTCCTAAAGAAAGAAACCCTCCCATCCTACCACCAGGCAGCTACCAATTGCCTGTAATTCCTCAGTCAGGGGTGGAACTTCATGATACACTTCCCGCAGTTTTACTGATATTTTGTTTGGGTTGAGCTTGCCCAGGTCTGATGGATGCTGTAACATCCAATGTAATTAAAAATGTGCAACTGTCCTATTGTGCTTGGAAAATGCTGTTTTGTTGGAGTCTTCCACTGTCTTTTACACTTTCACTTTGCCCCACTTTTCACAATGACTCCTGAGCCTTAGGAGAAGGGAGTGCAATATAGATGTCTCAACTATGGAGGTACACTCTGCAGTACTGCAGTCTCTTATTCTTACACTTGGAGCAGTTGTGGCCCTCTGTGGTAATGGCAGTCTACCGCAAGAAGAAGCTTCTCTGATGGTTTAAAAATAATGTGAACACTAAGTTAGGTAGAAATAAAAGGGGCAGTAGACCGAAGATGGATTGGGAGAAAGGGAGGAATATGATCTAGATACAATTACGAAATTCTCAAGTATCAAAATATTTTTGTTTATTTTATTTATTTTTCTCTCATACAATATATCCCACCTGCAGCCTTTCCCCCTCCCAGTACTCTTTCCACCTTCCTTCTATCCCAAATCCACTACACTGCTTTATCCCTTCTAAAATAGCTGTCCTCCACTCCCACCATGTGATATCAACTGAACTCTGAACAACAAGATGCAACAAGCCTAGGCTAATACCCTCAAATTGAAATGGAGATCTACAACCCAGTACGAGGAAAGGTTCCACTAGCAGGCAAAAATTCAGAAACATCCCTACTCCCATTTATAGGGGTCCAACACAAACCCCAGATCAAAGAGCCACAGCAGGTATGCAAAGGGCCTAGTACAGACTCATGCAGTCTCTGTGAGCCTCTATGGGTCCTGCTTAGTTGATTATGTGGTCACCCTTCTCCTAGCATCAACCTCTCTGGCTCCTAAAATCTTTCCTTTCCCAACATCTGTTAAGTTCCCCAACCTCCTCCTAATTTCTGACTGTGGCTCTTTATATCTGTTCCTATTAGCTCATGGAGGGAGACTCTCATTAGGAATCATTTCATTGACTTTTGTTGTTGTTGTTGTTGTCAGTCTTATTTGGTTCTATCCTAGACCTCTGAGCCATCCACCTTCTGGATCTTTGGCATCTAGAGAGTGTCAGGCATAGACACTCTTTCTGTATGGGCCTCCTGTTAGACCATTGGTTGGCCACTTCCACAAGTTGTGAGCTGCCCTTGTCCCAAAGCATCTTGCAGATAGGATAGGTTGTCGATCATAGATTTTGTGTCTAGATTGGTGTCCCAGTTCCACTACTGTAAGCCTATCCTGGCTACAGAAGATCACTTACTCAGGTTCCATATCCTCTATTACTAGGAGTCCTTATTAGGATCAACCTAATATGTTCTAGGAAGTTTTCACTGCATTAGGTTTTCATATCACCCCCTAAATGCCCACCTCTTTCCAACTTAACGCACTGTCCTCTCTCCCTCTCTATCCTTCTCCTTCCTGATTATTTCTGTTCCAATTCCTACACTTCCAATTCCACCAACAAAATCTATTCTATTCTACTTTCCAGAGAGATCTATGTATTCTGTCCCCCAAAACTTTATCTAATTTGTATGATTCTGTGGATTATAGTATGATTTATCTTTTACTTAACAGCTGCTATCCACTTACAAACCAGTGCAAATCATGTTTGACTCCGGGTCTGAGTTGCCTTGCTCAGGATGTTTTTTGTTTTTCTAAGTTAAAAAGACAAACTCCCATCAGCAATGGAGAAGTGTTCCTCTCACTGCAGATCTTTGCCAGCATGAGCTGTTACTTGTCTTTTTGATCTTTGCCATTCTGACAGATGTAAGACAGAATCTTAAAGTAGTTTTGATATGCATTTTCCCAATGGCTATGCTAAGGATTTTGAAGATTTCTTTAAGTGTTTCTCAACCATTTCAGATTCCTATAATGAGAATTCTGTTTAAGTCTGTACCTCATTTTTTGATTTGATTGTTTGCTTTGTTGATGTCTAAATTCTTTAATTCTTTATATATTTTGCAGGCAAATTTCATAATGTCATGTTTTGAAACAGCTGAATAATACTCTATTGTGTAAATATACTACATTTTCTTTATCTCTTTAGTTGAGGAATATCTAGGTTGTTTCCAGTACACACACACACACACACACACACACACACACACACACACACATATATATATATATATATATATGCCCAAGAGAGATATTTTTGTATATCGGCCCTCTAACAGATGTGGAGTTCAGGAAAATCTTTTCCCATTCTGTAGGCTGCCATTTTGTCCTATTGAGAGTGTCCTTTGCCTTACAAAAGCTTTTCAGTTTCATGAAGTCTCATTTATTAATTGTTGATTTTATTGCCTGTGTTATTCTCAATTTCTGTTCTAACAGGTTTATTTTGCCTGGTATTATGCTGAGGTCTTTTACCCAATTGGACTCGAGTTTTGTGCAGGGTGATAAATATGGTTCTATTTGTATATTTCTACATGCAGACATCCAGTTAGACCAGTATCACTTGTGGAAAATGCTTTATTTTTTTCATTATGCATTTTAGGCTTCTTCATCAAAAATCAGGTGTTCATACGGGTATGGACTGATCCTTTTGTAAGGTAGGAAACATTAAAATTTTGTGCTTGAATCTATATTTCTGGGACCAAAGGAGTCTCTCTCTCTCTCTCTCTCTCTCTCTCTCTCTCTCTCTCTCTCCCCCTCCTTCCCTCTCTCTCTCTCTCTCTCTCTCTCTCTCGCACACACACATGCCACACACATGCACATAAACACATACATACACACACAGGTATAAAATGCTAAAATGATAACGAGAAGGAAAGAGAAGAGAAGAGAGGAGAGGAGAGGAGAGGAGAGGAGAGGAGAGGAGAGGAGAGGAGAGGAGAGGAGAGGAGAGGAGAGGAGAGGATAGACCTGTAGCTACTGAGTTCAGCCCCTTTCATTTTCTAGGATGTGAATCCTTTGATTGAGAAGTACCCTCCCATAGGCAACTAATTCAAGATAGATTGTTAAGTGTTTGAGTAAAGGCCCATACCAAGTACTATGAGACCATAGGAAGGAAGAGATTAATCACTACCGTTACCACATCTTTAAAATCAATTTATCAAGATACTTGCTTTGCAATTAAAGAAAACTTGCCAAGGCACTTAGAACTGAAAGATATGTTAGTAATTTTATCTTTTAACCCTGTATACCCAGGCTGTTTCCCCTAGTTGGTTGCATTATAATATTATATTTCTTTTCATCTTTCTTTTTTTCTTATTAGTCAAGCTATGACTAGGATGAAAAATGAAGTTTTAATAAAGTATCAGTATCTTATATAATTTCCACTTGCTATTTTTAATTGCTGAAATACAATAAAATAAAGGTGATTCATTTAACTATCATAATACAATTATTGACAGGTAAAAGTTTAATATATGTTTAAACTTCTTACAGAAGATAGTATTCTCCAAATGATTTCAAGTTTCCTATTTGGTATAACTTACATATTTTATCAAAATTTACCACAATATATTTAAGAAATAAATTGAGTGCAGGAAATTGATCTTTGCTTATTGAATGACAAATGATATTTTCCTCAATTGTTAATCACAAATTATTTCACCTTATAATTGTTGAGCACTTGTAAAGTTCACAGCAATAGTCTGTGTGCTAAGAATACAGAGGTGAACAAAGTAGATGACAATTTTTTGTCTCTTAGAGGAAAACAAAAAATAAAAATGAAACAGAGTAAGATTTAGAAAGATAGCTTAGACAGTAAAATGCTTTGCAAGGTGACCCAGGTTCATCCCTAGAATTCCAATAAAAAGAAGACAGCACAGTGCCAAATGCTTTAATCCTACAATGAAAAAGTAGAGACTGGTAGCCCGTATCTCCCAAACAAGACAGGCAGACAGGGCCTTGAAGAATGACAATTGAAATTTTCTTCTGGCCTCCACATGCTTGAGCACATATGTATAAATACATCCATATAATCCTCCTATATACCCCCAACTTGTATGGTAGTAAATAATAGGTGTTCAAAGTCATAGGATACAATACTACTGGTAAGGAAGGTTTAGATTTGAGGTGTTCAGAAGATGAGAAGCATATATAACATATGATAATACAGTAAAGCAACTTGCCAGGTAGAAGAAATAACAAATCTAAAGACCAAGGAGGAGAATTATATGTGTTGCATAATGTTACCGAGACTCTTGTGAATAAACTAGCAACTATCTTTGCTGAAGACTTAGCACATTTTCCAGACACCATCCTTCATTGTTAATACTGGGAAAATTCTACCAAAAAAGGAAACAAGATAGTCACCCTCCTAGGAAAGCCACTTTGAACATTAGATGAAGAATTTGGCAAAGTGGTTAGAAATAGTTTCAAAATGGTGGGAGGGGATAGACAATGTTGAGCCTTTAGCATGTCCTAAAGCTTCACTTTGTAGAGTTGCAGAGCCTTTGGGTATGTATTATCAGGAGTCACACATGATCCAAGTTACTTAACAGGTGTAAATATTATTTGTTTTATGAAAATGATAACAATTTTTTTATCAGGAAGACTTAATACATCCTCTGAAACAATCAAAAGAAAGTTGAACAGCAATCATGTCAGTCAAACCATTTGCTAAATCTGAACCAGAAAGTCTCCATTAAATGACTTACCTTCACTCAGTGTACCTTTAAGAATACATTTCAATAGCATTTGTATTGGCATTAGGACATTGCTCAGTATTTTCAGGAAACCACCTTTTCATAAAGAAAAATATGAGAATGAACTACAATGTTGTATTCAGTGTAGGCAGAAGTACAGGCTCTGGCCACCACCTCTCTGTCACTTTTCAGCCATTCTATGTGTCACTGTAATCAGTGACCTGGCAAGGAGCTCAAGGCTTCTCTTGTTAAATTTTCAATGGGAATGCCACTTTTTGTATTGATAATTTTGGTTTCTTTTTTTTTTTAAAGCAAGCTATATTATGTGAATATTTTTGTTTTATTCCTAGATGTGGGTTGTGGGGCTGTATTAGATTTCTTACAGCAGCTAACTATGATTTAGTATCGTTTATAATTGTAATTGTATTGTAATTGTCATGACAGGGGCATGATTCTGCCGGCTGAAGATAATTTATGTTAGGAATTCTGAGCAATCCTGAGAAGATACAGAAATACTAGAAGCCCAAAAGAGGCAGCAAATGCTGCTGGTCCCTGCTGCTGCTTTTGCTTTTTGCTTGAATGCTGAATTTGTAGGTTGCTGTTTTCTGGATTACTGTTTGCTGCTGGCTGCTGGTTGCTGGTTGCTGACACTAAAGTTTGGACTTATCCCAATGAACTCCACACTTTTAATCAGCAGGAAGTAACCTACAGAGATCTATGTCCCCTTTCCCATCTAAGCATTTTTTGCCAATCTAGTGTTGGGAGTTTGAAACGAATTATAATGGGGAAGGTAGTAGATATAAGAATCCAATAAAATAGCCAAAATGTATACTTGCATCTATTTCTTTTCCTACTGACAGTAGGGTATCTTCCCTAGAATGTCTCAAAACAACTAATCTAAGCTATAAAAATTCACTTATTTTTCCCCCAAGGTGAAAATATATTCAAATAAATGGGTAGAAAAGACTATCTCAAAATGGTCAAATTATAACAGAAAAATATCAAGAAAACCACAAAAACAAAACAACAAACCAAACTCTCTTTCTTTTTACCATGGCAATTTTCTCTACTGGGCTAAATCTAGTCTGAAGCATCATTGCCCAGAAGAAGAGAAATGAATGCAATCGAGTGAATGACGAAGAAGGTAAAGATGGTGAACCAGGGAAGTGAAAGAAAGTAGAAGCCAAAGGAAAATAGAAGGCGAAGAGAAAGTTCATGCTTGTTAGGGAAGCAGCCAGAGCTCACTCTCCATTAGAGTGCTGACATTCCCCTCTTCTTCCACTAACATACCCTCAAAAGAAGGCTATGTGCAATCCAAAATTGGAAAGGGGAAAGAAGGAAAGAAAGAGAGAGAGAGAGAGAGAGAGAGAGAGAGAGAGAGAGAGAAAGAAAGAAAGAAAGAGAGAAAGTGCAAGTTAGAATCACACTTTTCCCCAAATTTGTGTGCCGTTCTACATGAACTCACAGGCCATTTCTAATTAGAACATACATTATTTCTTCATAGAAACAGATGCTGGAAAAGAAACAAGAAATACAAAATAATAGTAATTTAAACAGCTATATGTGACAGGAATGGTTTTGGTGACTCGTCTGTACTCTAAACTTACTCTGTGCTTCTATTATCATCAGTGAGCTTAAATAGGAATCAGCATGCAATAAGATGCACACTAATAGAGCCAAATGGCAGAATGTAGGTTAAAAATAAATGGGTTATCTTAAGTATGATCTAGTCTGAGAAGAATCTAGCTATATGGTCAGGGTATTTGTAAATATATTTTGAGTCTGAGTCTTATTTCTGGGAGCATGGACCCTACCTATTATAAATGGCACCCCATGTTTGGCACTATTTGTAAATACATTATCTTTACTATAAATGTTGTGGTAAGTTAATCAGGTAGCTGTGTTTCTTTATGCTATTTTCCGATAAACAGACAGAAAAAAATAAGATTTATTTAAAAGTGCAAACTTATGTTCTTAAAAGTCTTGGATAATTTGAGAAACCTCTTTCAGGTCTATCTTCCTCCAGATTCTCTTCAGGTTGGAATATTAGTTGTTTTACTTGATGAACTTAAAGCTATGGGCCAGTGACAATGATCAATTCCAGTTTCTCTTTCTGTGTGCATCTGGTACCTGTGTGTAAATGTTCACATGTATGTGCATACATACACATGTATGTCAGTCAGAGGTCAGAGGTCAGAGGTCAGAGTCATGTATCCTCTCCCTATTTTATTGGTATAGGCTTCAGCTGAACCCAGAATTCACCAATATGTCTGAACTAACTGGCCTAATAGCCCCAGAAATCTGTCTTGTCTCTGCCTCATCTGCACTGAGATTCCAGATTAAGGCTTTTGTACAGATAATGGATATCTAAACTCACTTCTCTATGATTGGGAAAGAGCATTTTCCAGATTGATGCATCTACTCAGCCCCAGCTATGAGTTTTAAATGAATGGCCTGCTGATGATAAGGAGAAGACAACATGTAAATATTTTGGTCACTGAATTTTCTACTTTGAGTACTGTTAAAGGAATGATCCATGTTCTGCTTTTGTTAAAAATGTCAATCTCCATACAGTATAACCAAATAATTAGCTTTACCATTACAGGTGGGCACTGCAATCATTGACTTTTAAAAGGCATTTCGAGACAGTATTTCTCTATGTAAACCAGGATTTCCTAGAAGTAGCCAAAATACCAAAAGCTTATCTTGAAGTTGGCCACCCCCCTGTCTCATCGTCACAAGTGCTGGGATTATAATTGCCTTCTGTTGTACAAAGTTTACTACCCCAGATTTCCAAGAATCCCATCATCTAGTTAGTCTCTTTCTGGCAAGTTCTCTTATTTCTCTTCAAAGCCTCTCCCTCTTAGGAAGTCCCTCTCTGGAGGCAGTGGAAAGGTAGCATACATGACTGCATATGAACATATGCATATACTGACTGTCTGATAAATGCCAACAATCTGTTGAACACTAAAGATTATATAAATCTTAGCAGCTTTGCTGATGCTTCATACACAAACAGATGTTCTTTCTTGATCGCCTGATTAAATATGCTGTAAAATTTCTCCCAAGAAAAATCTCACCAAAGTTGATTCCAGCAAATCCTTTCTAACATCTTGCTAGAAGCTTCAGTTTCTAAGCAATCTAAGGAAAGACCCAATCAACAGCATTTTTTGCCAAAGGGACTGCTCTTTCTTTTTTGGAAGTGAGACATTTATAATGTCATACCAAGTGTCCCACTCTTGGCTCAGTCTCTAACCAGCAGTCAGTCACTCAACAACTCTAAAATAAATGGTTGTGGTAACTATGGTTAAGACATATGTGGATTGAAATTAGTTTTTTAAAGTATGACTCTCTCAGTCTCTAAACATGTTTTCCTATCATATTTGTATCAATGTACCTCACTACCTAGGACAATTGTAGCTAAATATCTACAGAGAAGGCCAGAAAACATCTTTGTTGAGACTAAGGTTATCAGTCTGACATTAAATCTACTAACCTAGCAATATCTGAAAACATTCAACGTGCAATGCCTCAACTGTTATTTCTAAGAGTGCCGATCATGGGAACAGGGATCCGCTTAAGCCTGTGCAAGAAATTTGGGGACTTTCCTGTTGCCTGGTGTTTAATCTGCAATCACATCTCAAAAAGAAATCTTTCTTTGAAGTTTATGTAGCTAGCCTTAGATCATATGCCTCATATTTATGAATCTATGGTGCCCTGAAGTTATCATTATCATATTAGATTTTCTATTAAAATTTTAACTTCAAGAAGCAAAAGGTGTTAATGCTGATAATTTTATGTTCAGAAATTAGCATAGCTCATTATAAATGAAGAAAATACATTGTAAATTAAATACAAACTAAAATTTAAAAGGATGTTACATACAAATGCATTATGATCTTTGGAGAAATACATACAAACCATACTACAGTTTTTGACAGAATGTTAGCAAATGTGTCATATTTACTTTTCTGCCACAAGACATTTTATGTATTCTAGTCTAAGCCCTGGAATTCTTTCCACTGTATCTTTCTCCCAGGCAGCTAACCCACATACCACCATATGGTGGTACTGCACTCCTTTGGGAAACCTCTCTTTGACCACACTGACTAATCCAAATCTTATCAAAATTTCTGTATATCCCCTTAACCTCTACCAAAAATATTTTGACCTTTGTAACTTCATGTATTATTCTGGTCGTGACTGGTTTTTAATTCCTATTCCCCTACTAGTCAGCAAGCCTCCATGACAGCAGGACCCAGGACAGTTTAGAAACTGAGGTTAGCACAGTGCCAGTAACATCAAAGAAATCTAATTATGGTTTGATGGGTGAATGAATAAGTAACTAACTTTATTTTTTGAGAAAGGATCATACTATATATCCATGGTTGGCCTGGTATATAGATCAGTCTACCCTTGAATTCCCAGAAATTCACTGGTCTCTGCCTCTAAGTGTTGGAATTAAAGGTGTGTGCCACTGTAGCAGGCTGTAAATATCTTTAAATCTATAAAGTAAGGTATTAGAAGAGTAGAAAATTGTCAATAATATTTCAATTTTACCTGGAAAACTGAATATTTTGTTGATCAATAATGGTGATCTTAAGAGAATACAGAAAGCAATTTAGTAGATTTTATAATTGTCTATTATGATCCATTATTAGTGGGTTTTCTTATTATTATTGTTTATTCTTGTTTTCTGAATGCACAGAACCTATATAGTATTGGTTTTGATATTCAGAGTTAATGTATTCAATAATAAAAAACCAATATTTTGTGAAAATACCTACTGCTAGGTAATTTGTCTGGAATACCACTTGCTTTCTATTATTTTATTTATCCGTTGTTCCTTTGAATTTAGTTACTATCAAGTGATCATCCTGGGACAGGCAGTACTCATGGATATAACCATTCCTTGACACATATGCTTGTTCTTCATCCTTTTAGGATAATTACTAAATTCTAGTACTTTTCTCAGTATTGCACTTGGTGTGCCTAACTATGTGTAAAACGAAGTAGCAGGCTATGATGATATATCATTGAAAACTCAGTGTCTACACCCTCACAGTACTGTTTCCTTGGAAACAACAGAGTTAAGATAAATGTGGAAATGTTGTGTCTGTCTCATCTGCTGTGTGGGACTACACCTGGATTAGAGCATCTGGGATTTGACACAAAGGCCTTGGATCTATATAAATAGATATAATGGGAAGATAATCAAGGGACATTTTCTGAGTCAAATGACCCTCGATGGGATTTTTAAGATAAAAGAAACCTTGTTTTTCTTAGAAGGAGCGTGTCTCCACCCTAAATCTGTAAATGTGGGTAGCTGTGGAATTTCATAGGGGGTAAAATGTGCAATCAACACAGAAATCTGACTATTAAAATCAGTGATAAAGTCAACTTGATATCTATGCCGTGAGGCTCCATGCCTTCTCAGTCCTATAACATCAAACATGGAATTGCATCACCTGAACCTCTAAAGCCAGATACATATCATCTGAGGGAATTGCTTCTAAAAACTTCCTGTGAAGTCCAATTGTCACAATGGCTGACTAAAGGTTCTTTTGAACATGTTCAATAAAAGTCATACACAGGCAAAATGAACCTCCTTTAGTGTTGGGCTCCCCAAGGTCCAAATAGCCAGTGGCCAGAGTGCTATAGCCTAAAGACTATGGCTCTAGACCCTGAAAACTAAAGATTTATGATATCTATCTTAAAACACAGGAGGGCCGTAGGACTATGTGCTCAAGACAGAACAGGATCTCAGCTTTGAAAGCCAAAGGCTTTGAGCCCCAAGCAATGTTTTCAAACAGAAATTTATAACTCTAGATACTCAGGTCAGATTCTTATTGCTTTAGTCATTGAGTGTAAGCAGCCCATACATCAGAAGGTAGGGTAAGAGGCTTTGAAAGTTCAGATTTTAGGTCCCTGGTCTTTTAGTAATTTGATGATCCTCAAGACCATTTTTTATAGATCAAAGTTTGTATCTCTCACATCCTTATGGCTCAGCCCTCCTAGTTTTCTGTTCCTGGATATTCTCTGGAACAGGTCACCATCATTCTGCAGCTAAAGGCTCAAGAAGCTGTTTTGTTCTTTGAACAATCACCTCATCACTCTTCCACGATGAAGATCACAAGTAGAAACTGACAGGCCATGCAAGAGAAGGCTTTTCTGGGGCTAACATCACAAAACTGGAGGTGGAATACAGGAGAGAAAGAGCTGTCACACTGACGAGATAAGACTGAGAAAGTAGCCTTTTAGAAAAATACACTCCAGAGGACATTGTGCAGGTGGGGAAAGTTAGGGGGTGAGGGTAAGGGCGAGGGTCCTGGCTTCTGGCATCTCCCCCTTCTCTGTTTAGTTAGAGAAGGCATCTTATGATCAATCCCAACTATGTGAATTTTGAATTTGGATGTCTAATTATGGGGGGTCTTAGACAAGTTCACAACCCCAAAACACTGATGTGAGACGAGTCACATCGATGGTCGAAGGTTTTAGGCTGTCGACGATGGGCAACGTCAAGGGACTCCGATGTGGGTGAAAGGAGGGTGAGAGCCCTGTCTTAGGCCATGTAGGCTGCACCCACTCCCAGCACCACGCATTCCTTTTCGGCTGCATTGGGTGGGCCCCTGGGAAGTGGACCTACAATAATCTCGTCATTAGGCTAACTCACAGCCATCCTAGTCCCTTGTAAATGTTCAAGTTACCAACCATTTGTCAGTTTGGGGTGTAATATTGTCATAAAGGAAGGCTCCCCAATGTTAGCGGCCATATCAAGGGCGGCCTTGGTTTAGGAAAAAGCCAATTTTTGTTGTGGTGATCAAGAGGCCAAGCTCTCTAGCGAGAGAAACGAGGGCAAAGCCAGGCATACCAGGAACCCTTCTGGAGGGCGTGGAAGTCTAGGGGTCGACCGTAGGGGGAGGCAGGGGAGCTGGCAGCTGTGTCCGTTTCCCCACCTGCACAATGTCCTCTGAAGCTTGGCAACTGCAAGATCCTGCTTAGCAACTGCAGATAGACTCAAAGCAGTGTACCATATCATCTTAAGAATAGCAGGTAGATCATAATTCAAGGCAGTGTACTGTATAGACCATGACATGTTTCAAGGCACAGGCCAAGAAGATTCTGTACTTTTCCACCACCTGGCCCCTCTTACTCCCTCCCCTTGTAAAACATGCTATAAAAAAGCATTTCATGTTCAAAAAAAAAGAAATGTAATTAAAACAGTAATATTTGTAATGAAAAAAAAAGAAATGAATTCTAAAGGAAGTAAAAATTCTAAAGGAAGTAAAAATTCTGAAGGAAGTTAAAAAAGATGTATTAAAGAATTCCAACTGTAATGACTTGAAACAGACATTAAATAAGGAAGAAAAAAATACACTCCATACATGCTCAGATTATAGCTCTAAAGATCATATCCTTACTTGCAGATGTCTTTTCATACTACCAGAAACAGGACTTGTTTGATGAACCAGTCTCAGGTTTCTCTTCTTCTGAGTAAAAAAAAGGTGTCAAGTGATCAGGGTCATCTAGAATTCTATGGGGCTTGCTTGATCAGAGGAATTTTCCCAAAGTGAGTATAAGTTCTTCCGAGCAGCCATGACTAGAGCAAGACATCCTGAAGGAGAAAAGTGGAGACAGCAGCAGCTAGTGACAGTGGGGCTCACAACCAGAATAAAGTTTCATCAGAGCAATCAAGGAATGTTAGAGAGCACTGGTCTGCTGTGATGACATTCTGGCCAGTTACCAAAGTAGGGCTGCTTAGCTGACAAATCCTTCCTCAAGGGAAACAGAAACATGGGGGAGGTCAGTCAGCAAGGGTTACTCTCCAGCAAGTAACCCTTAAGTGGATATTTAAAGAAAAAGGTGGTTCCAGCAAGGACATCACTAACTTAAAATTTCTAATAGTATATCATATGCTTAGCCCCTAGTCAAATATTGCCAGGTAGAGTTGGTTTCCTCTTATCTGTCTTACCACTGTCAAATATTTCTTGCTTTGAGTCCAAGCTGTCTCTCCTCTTTCAGAGTATCCAGTTGCTCGATGGAGCTTATGATGGTTATCATTACAGTAGAACACAGAACTATATCATCTCCCCATCCTATCATGTCCTGGCTTTATAGTTTTGCAAACTCATTTACATTTTCTCTCAGCTTGATCTTCTGTAAGATTGATTAACACTTGAGAAATAATAGTGCAAACTAGCTAACAGGATTGAGTGTTGAAATACTTTTAATAAGGAATGGGTGAATGTCCATCTCTATGGCCAAGTGACTAAACCTCATTTTGCCTTAGAGGGATCACAAAAGAGGAGGATTAGTGTGAATATGATCAAAGTACATT
The DNA here is from genome assembly GCF_004785775.1 of Grammomys surdaster. Taxonomy (NCBI): domain Eukaryota; kingdom Metazoa; phylum Chordata; class Mammalia; order Rodentia; family Muridae; genus Grammomys; species Grammomys surdaster. The sequence continues at coordinate 12,016,590 of NW_021604618.1, read as the reverse complement.
ATGTTCATGCATGAGATGGCACAATTAAACACTTTATTATGTATAATAAATTTATTGTAATAAAACATTTAAAAATAAACACAAAATTGCACATTACAGAGTTGCCGTGAGGATTTTAGATCTATATTATACATATATAAGTATACATATAATTTTAATAGAATATACCAAGTGTTCTAAACTCTCAATAATGCCCTGTTATTTATTGTAACTTTAACCGTATTCATATTACAACTTAATATTTTTATAATATCTGTTTCATCTACAATACTAACATATTAGATTATTAGACTGAGAAGACAAAATTGAAGAGGACTTTAAATTCTAAACAGTCATGAGAGAAAATAAAAAGGTATGAAATCCAAGGTAGGTTTTTCTTTGAGTGAATAACCAGTATATTTATGATACAGTGAGGCAGCGGAATTCACAAGAAGCAAGGAACACAAAAAATTTACCAAAATCACCATACTGACCAAAAAAAGTCATTTTAGCTGGCCCAATCTGTGTCATGTTCATTTTCCCCCCTTTTTACAAAGGATCTTTTACAGATGAACTTGTTTCTTTCTCGCATGTGAGGGGACCTCATTTTCTTTTTTCTAGATTAAGGGCTTCAGATGAGATACGTTATAAAGTTATTTGTAGTTCTATATTTATCTGTTGTGGGTTCAAAATAAATAAATCACTAAAAACCCCAATGGGCTTTATATTACTAGAGCATGCACATGCACGCACACACAGACACAGACACACACACACACACACCATACATGCACGTATTTCTTCCATCAAAGGGGGAGTTGTGTAACTCAAATACCCTGTTAATTAATCATCTTAGAGATTTTTATTTTAATATGTGTGTAACTTATATTTTTCATCTAGCTATTTTAAGTTTTGTGAACAACTTGTCATTTGCCTGTGTCAGAACTGAATATTGAGCCTGTCCCAAAATCTAAAGTCATGTTTGTCTCCCACACAGCCGAATTTTGAAGTGTTTTCATGACATTTTCATTGGTTCAATAAATTACTCTGCAATATATGCTTGCCTTTCCTCCACCCTTCCCTGTGGCAGAAATAAATAAATAAATACAAATGAATCTGTCCTCAGCTGTGGTGATGTTTTTAGCAGCCTCTCACCCACGTTTGCCGAACTCACCTGGCAGCTGTTCACTGAGATCATTTCAGCTGAAGGTAAAATCGCTTTTGTTCAGGGAGGTTGGTTGGCATTGTCTATGTTATATTGTGGCAAACTTTCCTCAAGTTCCACAGATGTGCCATGGATGATTCAAACTACTTTGTCATTCATTATATTCATGCAAGGGTTTAACTTGAGGGGGCTGGTTTGGGGATAAGTAATTGCCTTTGCACAGCTGAGTAGGAATGCTTCAGCTAGAACTCTCTGGGGCTAAAGGATGCTATGGGAACATTCTTAAGCCTGTAGTTGTCTAAAATAGGCTGGGAAGACTCATCTATGAAAAGTCTCATTACAGCAATTCATTATCATCAGAGTTTCCTGTCTCCTGCATATGGACTCCAGTTGGGAAGTTAACAGGATACCTATGCTTCTTCTAAACCCAAAAAATCATGTTGCAAAGATATATATAATAACTTTAAGTTCAAATTACTTTATTCTTTGATCACTCTTAATGTTTTTAAGGTTTAACGCATGAATGTGCCCCCTCCCCCTGTAACTCAGTCAACTTCACACAGTGAAAGAATCATCCCAATGTCCTGGGCTGTATCTTCCAAAGCTATGAATTTGGCCATAGGATAACTATAATACGGTCAAAACTGGGAATGTACCCACCCCATTTTCTTAGATCAATCTGAAATCATATGTTTATTTGTGATTTATGGAATCACTTTAATATACTTTGCTTTCATAAGAAAGACTATTTGAAGGGGTTTAGAGCTAAAGCAGAGATCCCTTTAGTACACAGGTCCTTTCACCATTACCAGGATCCCAAGGTTATCAAAGGACACATGCTAAAGTTTGTCAAGATAACTACACATTCCGAGGCTCTATAAATATTTTGTTCTACACATGTCAGCATTACCACTTTAAACCAAGCATGATTAGTTAATGGCAACATAACTGTCTTTATTCAAATACTACTGGAAAGGCCTTTCACCACAAACAACATACCAGGATGCTCAAGATAACTGCTAAAATATTTATAAAGAGAAAAGGCAAAGGTTTGACAAGCTATTGGAAACATAAATGCTTTTAGATATAACAGTTTAATTTGCCTACAATCTACGTGAAGATCTGGTTTGTTTTTGATGCGTTTGAAAGTGTTGATAAACTTACACATCTATGAAAATATCAAAGTCTTTGTGGCACATTTCTAGCTTGTAAATAGGCTAAAGAAGTCTAAAGAAGGCTACATGAGCCCATCTTTCCAAGTGTGAATTTCGCATATGGATACAAATAGAACAAAGATATAGAATCAGGCACCCATATGTTTTCATCTTAAACCTTGTTTTACCAAGAATTTTCTGCTGGGTGCTTCTAAATTAAAGTCTCTGAACTAGGCCCTATATATGGACTCATTTCGTGTACGTTTATCTCAATACTGGAAATGTTATTATCCTCATTTTAAGGATGAGAGAAATCAAGAATGAAGAATATAACCAACCGGCTCATGATCTCATAGCTAAAATGCCAGAGCTGGATTTTAATCTAATTAATGCAAAGCCTGATCTCCTCTTTTCTGATTGAAAAGGAGAGGCAACATTGAAAACTAGGATCTGAAGGATAACAAATTCGTGACTCATCTGTAGATCTCTGTCTTATAGCAGGTACCCTTTCCAGCATCTTAACAAAGTGTACACTATGGGATAGTTTTTTCAAGCATACATTAGTATCATGAGTGCATACAATTTCTTGGAACTGTCCTAGGTATGTCCTAATAAATAAAGAGGCAAAAAAGGAGGAAAAAAATAAATAAACAAGCCTATAAACAGTAAATGAATTTACAGAGCTTCTTCTAGTCTAGTATTTAAATCTAGTACTTTGTCTGAAAATAATTCTTTAAGTTATCCTCCAGTTTGGAGGCAAGAAAGGGACCTCTACCATGAATACCTAAGCCTACAACAGATTCCACTCACTCAAAACTTTGAATTCTATAGTGTAATTCTTTTATCAAAATTTTGGGAAATAATAATAATAACAGCAATAATTAATAATGGTTTTTATGTAATCCATGGTACTGAATAAAATAACTAATTGCATATGAATATCAGTCAACTTATCAATTATCATATTTAAGACTGCCAAATTGGTTTGCACATTGAGTGATTTGAATAATAACCTAAAATGTGAGGTAGAAAACACACACATGAAAATTAAGCCCACCTAACACAATGGAAAGCACTAAAAATGCAAAACAGTATCACTACACCATGGAAACAGCTATCAAAATAAAGCTCAGCATGCAGACTTAATTACTGATTCTTGTAAATTGTGTGTGTAAATAATTTGACTTTGCAAATGAATGCTGATATCTGACAGCTACTTAGTAAAATAAAATTTTGTTTAGAAGCCTTTCAATTTTTTACTATGTGTTATAAATATAAAATTATTTCATAGGTCAATATGAGAATATAACATTTAATTATAAAACTATGTCCCTACCAAGTGAATATGAACCTATTTCATTGGGACTTTTCCCCAAGCAGATCTTAGTTCTTACTATATTTTCTTAAAACTAATCTCTTTCCTTAGAAGCTATCACTCAGAGTTTCCACAGAAGCTCTCTATTTGCAGTCATTAATGTTCTTAGTCTTTATCCAATCCCATCCTACCCAAGAACATCTAACATAAAGTTTCCTTTCTTTCACAACCATCCACTCTTCTTTTCACATGTTGGTCTTTTGAAACATCCTTATTTACTCATAAGGCTTTTCCATCTATAATTGTCTTCAGAGTGCATTCCTCATAGAGCCTCATAATAACCCTAAGTCGTCTTGCATAAGTCAGACACCATGCTCCCTGGTTAGTAGTTTAACACACCTACACCCACATGATGACAAAGCACAAGTGCTGGTCAAATGATTTGCTGGAAACTGAGCTTAAGTGAGACTCACTGAGTTTACTATGTTTTCTGAAAGTAAGTAAGTGTAAGATCAAGGAAAGACGCAAGGGGAGAATCTTCTATAGGACTCTTATTTTCAATAAAGGCACATACTGGAAGTTAGTTTGTTAAGCAATCCATTCAATGACAGTCTACCAACAATAGCTGAGAGCCTCAGGCTCAAAACATTTGGCTGAGGAACAGAGCAAGCACAAGAGAATATTTCTTGACTTGTCAAGAAGCATGGCTAGGAGAGTTGCACATTCTCACACACTGTGGCCCCTTGCACCACTAGTTAGTAACTGCCTCTACAGTGGCCTATCATATAAGAAACAACATGTGCTTTCTATACTATCAGAACACCAAGAAATTCATTTAGTCAAGGTGTCTTCCCAGCTAACTCAAGTAATACAAAACCTTTGTGACAATTTCTAGATGTTACATACATTTTTTTCTGCAGTTGAGGAAAATCATTCCCTCAAAACCATTGTATTGCTGCCTTGGGCCTTTATTTTTCATGGAGAATATATATAATTTTCTTGACTAGATCTGAGTTTCCTTGGAAACAAAGATTCAGGTTGAATATTTACTCATTTTCTTGTTTTGATTTTTTTAGCCTAGGCCCTTGTAATATGTTTTTAATGCCACAGATATATGGCAAATATAAAATATCTACTACCACAGGCATAGTATATAAAGATGTGTATGGGTCAATAGTTTTATTATTCTACTTGTTAAAAGGAAAAGCAGTAGATTAACCAAGCTGTGCAGATTTATTTTCTTGCCTATGTAGTGGATGGGCTCACCATTTTAAGACGCTTGCCTTCCATATTGAACTCTGAATCCTTATCTTACAGTTCTCACAGCATCATGAATATAGAAGCAAATAGGAAGTCACAAATACTGATATTACATGATAGGAACTCCTATGGAGTCCATGTACATGCTTACTTAGTCCAGTGTCATAGAAATAGTATGAGAAACGGATTTGCCTCTTAAGAATTATAATAAAGCTAATTGGACTCTGTGCAGCCCTTAAATGAAACAATAAATAATATTCTAATGTTTCTTATTAAAACATCAAAACACAAGAGATAAGCTTTGGCCACAATTCATGAAGAAGGAATTCTTGGGTACTTTTTGTGAGGATCAACCCTGTTACACATGTTCCTTCTCAAGATAGTAGTATTAATTGACCTGGAATACTAAATAGAGAACCACCACACGATCCAGCAAGAACACTTCTGGCCATATTGCCAAAGATACTGAAATCGTGATCCCATACTTATTAAAGGACTATTAGCAAAAGTCAAAGTAAAGAAATAAGCTCTGTATGTCAACAGAAGTGTGAGGTCATCATACCCCATGGAATATTATTTAACCTTTCAAAAGGAAAAACAAAACAAAACCTTGTCATTGGTAGCACCACTTATGAACTTGGAGAACCTACTGTTAGGTGAACTATTATGACTACAAGGAGAAAATGAAGTATGATCTTACATATGTAATAGAAAAGTGTTGCATTTAGATAATCATGGAGTAGTGTTTGCCAGGTGAGGTGGAAGATAGTAACGGGGAAAAGGAAGATAGTAGTCAATGGGCAAAATGATTCAAATAGTCTTGTCAAAGGGATAAATTACAAAGTCTGTTGACCACCAAACAAAAATGATAACCGTGTGTGGAAATGTATGTGTTCATTGAATAGATTTAATATTTCTATACTGTCATCATAGGTCAAGACATTGTATTATACACCATAAATTTGTAGTTTCTACTAAGGGGAATTATAAAACAAGACAATGAAAGAATTGTTTCATTTACTTCATTAGCAGAGTGGGAAAAGGAACAGATTAAAAAAAGAATACCACATCATGAATTGGCACTCATAGTAAACAGACTGCTCTGCTCTGGGTATTGTAGGCACGTGGTAGAGTATGCAGAGTAAACTTTTTACAGCCCGATGAGGTCTGCATTTCACCAATGACACTATCAGTAAAAAGAATGGAATTTACCCAGATGATGGCAGAGCTGAGATCCAAAGAAGACATTTCTGAATCTGGGTTGCATACTCTGTGTGGTCTTTGTCAGCTAAGGGAATGCAGTGCTATTGCTCAATAGCCATCAGAAGACACTACACAAAAGCTATTTAAGGAGAAATGTGAAACTGTTCTGAGAGGCCAAAAATGGTCTGAAGCTGGGGAAAAGGTTCTGGTGCCAGGGAGGTTAATTAAAAGAAGATCTTTAATAAAGTTTTCATTGAAACAGCAGAATGGCAGCTGTAATGAAGAACGAAATATCCAGGCTCCAAATGTGCAAAGGACAGAGCTATTTCTGAAATCAAAACAGTAACATGAAGAGATTGCAGTTTGACCCATTTCCTGGCATAAGAACTTAGTATTTCCAGATTGCTTTAGAACAACAATAACCTTACAACAGCTCTAAAATATTATTTAGGATCAACAGAACTGCAGGCAATGTTGGGAATGGGTGATGGGCTCATGAAACAGATTTATCTATTACCTAAATTAAAAAATGTTATTAATTCCTTATATGCAGAAATATCCTCAGGGCCAGATGGTTGTACAATCTCATGTTATAAATTTCACAAACCTCATTAGATTTGGGCTTTGAACTTAGTTTCCAATTTCTAGAAAAATGCTTTATTAAAGCCACATATAGAACCCATCCTCATGGATTAAAAAATAACTTTCAGAGACTTCTATGAAAGTCTTAGAACAGACAGAGAACATAGATTTATTTTTCGTTGATATGTAGAGTCACATAATTTGATTTAAGTGGTAAATTTTTGAAATATCTACATCTGTGTGGGTGTGTACACAGGTGTGTGTATGGTGTGTGTGTGCATGCATGCATGTGTTCCAGTGTACTCATGAGTAGAGACTAGAGAGAAAACTTGATTATAATTTCTTAAACACTATGCAGTTTAATTTTTGAGAGTCTTTCACTGGGACTTGGGGATTACCATTGAGGTTCTGTGGACTGGAAAGCAAGCTCTAATGGCACTTTTATCTCTTTAGTACTGGAATTGTTGGCTTGTGACACTATACTAGGGTTTTTAAATGAGTGCTAAGGATAAAATTAAGGTCCTCATGCTTGCTTGATAAAAACTTTACCAACTGAACATTGTAATAAAAATTTACTAGTTATTTGAAAATTTTGTATAATTATTTTAGCATATTTTCTCTCTCCTCAAGTTGGACTATATCTACCCCTGTTTCCCTACACACCCAAATTTGTATCTCCTCACACATTTTTTTTGGACAACTATTCATTCCAATCTGTACTGTTCGTATATTCATTTATACATCTTTCCACTGGAATATGCTTGACCTACCAGTGGCAAATCTCCTAAGGAATTTCTGCCCCTCTCTCACCAGCTAATAATTAATTCCAAATAGCTCTTTGGCTCTGGCAAGACTTTATCCTTATTTCCCAACTTTCTGCTAGGAATTGGCCTGTATTCAGATTTCTAGGGATTTTTGTACACTGTCGTAACGATTGTGAATCTGTTTATGCCGCTGCCCTTGTTTCCAGAGGACACTGTTTTCTTGTACTTACTCAGCTCTTCTGAATCTATCATGTTTTCTACCTTTAGTCATACCTGAGCCTTGGGAGAAGATGATGCAGTATGAGTACTCCATTTAGGACTGAGCATTCTACAGGTTCTTATTCTCTGCACTTGGCTAGTTGGGGATGTCTGCAGTAAAATCATCTACTGCAAATAGAAGCTATTCTGATAAGGGTTAAAGCAGTACTAATCTATGGGTATAAGCAGGGAGAGCCCAAATTGGAGATCTCCACTAAGCCCCTCCCCTTGGAGCTTGGAAATGGGTGGAGGAATAAGAGGAAGAATTGTAGGAGCCAGAGGGTTCTAGGACATCACAAGAACACAGCCCACAGACTCAACCAAACAGGAATCACGGGGCTCACAGAGACGGAAGCAGCAACCACAGAGCCTGCATGAGTCTACGCCAGTTCTTCTGCATATATGATATGGTTGCTAGCTTGGTGTTTTTCTAGGACTTTTGACAATGGGAGTAAAACTGTCTCTGACTTTTACCACTGCTCCTACTTGGTTGCCTAGGCCAGTTTAGATATGAGGGCTTGTGCCAGTTCTTATTATACCGTATTATGCTGTTCGGTTTATATCACTGGGAGACTTAATCTTTCGTGAAAGAAAATAGTGGAGGAGTGGATCTGAGGGAGTAGGGAGGTAAGATGAAACTGGATTGAGAGGAGAGAGGGGAAACCATACATAGTAGGGAGGTATTGTATGAAAGAAGAACAGAAAAAAAAAGTCTTTATGAATCCATTCAGCAGAATAGTAGCAGTATATTCTCTTTCAGGAACTATGACATCACTAGCCTTAGGTTCTTGGCCTAACAATGGTGTTAGATATTGGCTTCTTTTTGTGGATCATGAATTAAGTCCAATTATAAAATGGTTGTTTCCTCTCATCATGTTTGCTGCACTATTGCACTAGTGGGAATGTATTACCAGTCAGTTAATGTGCTCAATAAAACAACTGTATAAGACTGCTGATAAGTTTCTTCTCTGGTAGGATACATAACACAATTCAGCACTATAAAAGCTAACCAATAGGTATAAAGCTTCTAGCACAGTACCAGCTTAATGTCATTATACTCTTAGACTCAAGTATATAATGTCCAGCAATAGAGTATTACTCTCAACTTCTAGAAAGCAGCCAATAGCCAGTTATGTTTGGCAGTATGTGAGATCTCTCAGGCCAATAATATCAAGAGAGAAAAGCCACTCCTAGCCATTTTCTAGAATATACATGGCATTGTATGTCTAAGAAAAACTTGTTGCTTTATAAATACATATAATACATTTATCCGTAAAGTAACAAAATATTCCAAGGAAAAATATGAATAAGGTATGTGGAAACTTCTGGATATTTATCTGAGTAAATCTCCTAGAAAACATTGTATACACACTGAGCATATCAAGAGTAAAGATGTTTGTCTGAAAATAATTAGGAAACTGTAGTGTTTCCTTAATTTGGAATATTTGCCATGGTATTTTAAAAATTATAAGACTGGAAAAATAAGACAGTACCCTTCTGACACAGTTGGTGCTTGAAAAAATAAACTTTGAGTGGACACATGACTAGATTACATCCAAATCTGACTATTTATTTGATATTTGATGTCACTTATTTAGTTTAACTTATATTGAATTTCTATTTTTTTAGGATGTTCCATTATTTTTTCCTCTTTTTTATTGGATATTTTATTTACATTTCAGATGTTATCCCCTTACCCTATTACCCCCCACCCTACCCAATAACCCCTGTTCCATCCCCCCTCCTTCTGTTTCTATGAGGATGTGCCCCCACCCACCCACCCACTCCCACTTCCTCACTCTCGAATTCCCACACACACAGCTTCCAGTCTTCATGGAACCAAGAATCTCTTCTCCCATCTATGCCTGACAGGGCCATCCTCCCTTACATATACAGCTGGAGCCATGGGTCCCTCCCTATGTGCTCCCAGGCTGGTGTTTTAGACCCTGGGAGTGCTGGTTGGTTGGTATTGTTGCTCTCCTCATGGGGCTACAAACTCTTTCAGCTCCTTCAGTCTTCACTCTAACTCCTCCATTGAGAACCCCTTGATCAGTTTAATGGTTAGCTGTGAGTATCTACCCCTGAATATGTCAGACTCTGGAAGATCTCTAAGGACACAGCTATATCAGGCTCTTGTCAGCATGCACTTCCTGAATGAATATGTGAAGACCTGATCTGTCCTACTTCATCAGAAGGTCTTTTTTACCAGAAACAAAACTACATATATCACTAACATATGTGGGTTGTATGTGTAGACCTTTGGTGTTTTGAATTTGAATATCCACATAAGATCATATGTTTGAATTCTTGATGCCTACTTGGTGGAACTGTCTGGAAGTGATTAGGAGATGTGGCCTTGTTGGAATAAGTGTACTCTTGTTGGAGGAAGTTTGTGACTAGGGCTTTGATGTTTCAAAAGCCTATGCCAGGCCTAGTCTCCCTTCATCTTTTTTTTCTCCCTTCTACCCACTCTTTCTGTGCAATACCTGCAGACTAAGATGTAATTCTCAGCTACTTCTCCAGCACTATCCCTATATGATTCTACAATGATGGCCATGGAGTAACACTCTAAAACTATAAACAATCCTCCAATCACTTATTTTTTTATTAATTATTCTATTAGTTTACAACTCAAATGATATCCCCTTCCTGGTTACCTCTCCACAAACCCCTAATCCCATATTCTCTTTCTCTCCCTGTCCTTTGCCTCTATGAAGGTGCTCCCTTACCAATCTACACACCCACCCACTACTGCCCCACCACTACAGCATCCTCCTACACTGGGGCATAAAACATACACAGGACTAAGGGCCTCCCTTCCCATTGATGTCAGACAATGCTGTCTTCTGCTATATATGTATCTTGAGCCATGGATCCCTCCCTGTATATTTTGATGACTTGATTTGAACATGCTATCTCTTCACAGCAATAGACCAGTAACTAAGATAGTACATTTATATTCAGAATTGGTACAGAAGTTTTGGAATGTTGTGAAGCAAGTAAGGAATGGAATTGAATAATAATTATTTAACATAATTTGAAAATCATGCCTACTGAGAGAGCAAGCACCACTGAAGCTGTGTTTTTTGCTAATGGGTAAAAAAGTTTTAATAAACCAAGATAGAAAAGAAGTAAAAAATAAAGTTAAATAATTAATTCAGAATATGTTTTAGATTCGGTAAAACTTCCAGAAGATGTATACATTCAGAAAGATAGTTAAACAATAACAAAGACGATTTCTTGTCTATAATTATTTTTCCAACATTTCAGAAGCACATTTGAACATGTCTATTGGAAGTTTTTTATATTTGCAAAGAATAGTTATGATAATATTTTTTAAAACATAAGATCCCAGGAATGTCCATTCTGCTTTCCACAAACTTTGAAGTCCATTGACTTAGTCATTAGATTCTATGTTAACTACTTAGAAAATGCTGAAGGTATTTCAAAAGGTAGAAGAAACGTGTATTTAAATTTATAAGAGCCAAGTGTCCCTTAAAACTTGGAACTCTCTAGAATGCCCATCCTCTGTCTATACCCTACAATTTTATTTTAATAATACTTATGGTCATGCCATATTTCAAGTAGAAGTGTTTTTCTATTCAGGAAATTCATGTGTCCCTGAGATTGTTTTATATAATAAAGCATTCTCCAAAATGAATGTTTTTCACAATTGATTCTAAAATATAAGATTTTCCAAGAAGCAAACAATGGTAACTAGACACATTGTACCAGCTTTGCATTCACAAAAATGATAAATAAGCATACAAGATAAAGGAAATTGAATTACCAAGTAGCAGAATAAAAATTCTCCATAGAATGACTACAGGCTAAGAAGGGTTTTCCCCCCAAATATTCATAGGTTCATTCTTTAGTTCACTCAATGAAAAGGTACTTGGTTTCATTCAATTGAGCTTAGACATTGTTTCTTTCATAAAACTTTCAGTCTAGATGTAGCCTAGGTGACAACTCACCATGAATTAATAAATACTTCAAACAAATAAGTGCTTACAGGAAAGAGGCAAAGCTAACAGGGTTCTAACACAGAGATGTATGCAATCTTTAGAAGAAAGCCCATAATAAGGTATTTATTTTGTTCTTTCTTTTAAGCAAGATATCCATAATGAATGCAAAGAGTTAATATCTACTTTTAAGAGACATGGTTGGGAAAATAATTCAGGTAAAACCAATACTGTACTGTTCTTTTTTTCAGAGGTGATCTTGAAAAATAACTCAAAAGTTCTTGGGTTCAATGACTCAGAAACATAGGCTTCCATTTTGTTATCATTTGCATTGGTAGCGTAAGTATAAACAGTAGATGCAGAAAGTAGAAGATGTTTACTGAATAACTCTAGGGAACTGACTGAACATTATCTCAGACTCCTACTTAGTCTAGCTAGTTCAACAAGGGAATAGGCAAGTTTGAAAATCACCTTTTCATCATTAGATTTAATGCCATATTCAATGAGTTATCCACCATGCTTCATAAATTCAAATATATATCATTAGTATATCAAATTGACTTCTAATAAGAGGTACTTTCAAAATATTAAAGCACCAGGAGCAAAATATCTGTTCAGGAATCTTGGAAAATCAGTTCTACCCAGATGTAAAATGTCAAGGAAGTAGAAGGTTAAAGATTGATTTACACATGGGATAAGGTTTTGTCAAATGCACATAAGATTTGGAAAAATTTTCAAACACCAATATTCTTTGACTTTTTGCAGTCATATTTTCTCTCATATAATATGTATTCTTTAATACATTCTGTTTCCATTTTGAAGCCTTTCTTTCTATGCTATTCATAAAAGAAGTATCTCTACTTACCAAATTATTATGCTGATGTGAAACTCCTATTCTTACTTGGAATGACTTTCTGAAACCATAGCCATCTTCCTTTTGATTTGATCTGTCTTTTAGTTCCACTTCTTTAAGCAAGGGAGGGGGCTAATAACTTAGAAAAGTTCTTTCCAGTGGGTCAAATGTCTGTGTTCAGGATTTTTATCCTCATCTCACAGTCCTATTAGAGGAATTTTAAGAAGGAAAGTATTAGTTATTGAAAAGATATTGCTCTATACTCAAAAGAGATAATAAAAATCTTGCCTCTAAATCTTTTTCCTTCTCCTTGCTTTGTGGCCATCACTAGTCAAGTAGCTTGCTTCATCATGTTCTTTCTGTACATCAAGAATAGAATCAGCCAACCTCATACAAAAACATTCAAACTTGTGAGTCAATATATTACTTTCTCCTTTTGTCCCAGGAAGTGTGTTACAGTAATAAAATAATGGCCTAATAAATGAGTCATTTCAGTTTAGGGCTATTTTTCTTTTGGATCAAATGTTCACCTGAAAAGCCTTTCATTGTCATACAGAGAGAGCATCATTTAACAAGTTTTTGAGTTAATTATTGACTTTCTGGTAAACATACCTCCCTTTTTAGAAACTATAATCAAATTAGGCTTATTTAGAAGAGAAATCTGAGCCCATAGGAAACTGAGTTCCCAGCATAGATCAAAAGGTAATAATTACAAAATAATTATTTTTAAAATTCAAATTAAATAAAGCTTTTAATTTTCTGATCTAATATTAACTTTAGAAAAGAGTTAAGATAATAAAAGGTAAAAAACAAATGCCTAACAACTTATAATTAAGCTTAGGGTTTAGCAAGTTTTGAGCATCTAGGATTTTCTATCTGGTTCTGTACCATGGAACTCTCTGACTCACAACATTGTTCCATTTAAATTACAATAAAAATTAAGGTTTAGATAAATGTATAGTATGACTCCAAAGTAAAAAATCAAAATTATAAGAGCAATTCTAAACCACATCTCACACACACACACACACACACACACACATACACACACACACACACACAGAGAGAGAGAGAGAGAGAGAGAGAGAGAGAGAGAGAGCAATCTACTTTCAGTGATTCAGTTTCATGAAAATTTCAGTTTAGATAAATCACAAGCTTGAAAATGAGCTTTAAAGTTAAGAATGTAGAAAATCCAGCAGTTAACAAATCAGAAACATTAATATTTTTCTTTTTTGAAACCATCACTAGGCCACTCTGGGATGATAGAAATAAGATATTGCTTTTGGTTGAGTGGGAGTCAATTGTGGAGGAAGATGGCTGGAATGGATCACAAAGCACAGTCCAAAATGTTCCCGGATCTGACTTCTGAGCTGGAGAGACACACTGGAGCCATCTAGTGGTACACCATCTTAGAAACAGGAGGTGTGACTACAGCCTGGGATTAGAGCTGAGCAAAAGTCTAAGTGCAACTCTGGCACAAACCAACTCCCAGAACAGTCTCACTCAGATGTATCATCATTTCAGGAAGGCAGCCTCTGTTGCAAATGTCTGATTCTAGGAAAGCAGCTAACCTCAATCACCCTGCCTCATTCCCTCTGACTACCACTTCCTTGAGTACTATTCTGAGGCGTGCATCATCTAGTGACCTAGAAGGGATAGAATTTATAATCAATAGCTATTTTGATAAGTGAGCTCATTAGGCACACACCAAAACAATTATAGGACTGCATCCATCCAGAAGAAACTTAACATGTTTCTGACTTAATTATTGACTGACTTAATAATCTTTCTGACTTAATAATCTTACTGAACTCCACCTATCTGTAAATAGTCACGTTGGACCAGAAGCTCCACTGTGAAAGGGTTTAATTGGTTATAAAAGGATGATAAAAATTTTGGCAATGCCTTGTTTTGAATACTACGTATCAAGCTTGAAAACAGGCCTCTTGCTGCTATTGAAGCCTAAAGTTTCTCTATGACACTGGGCTGGAATAGATGAAGATGTAATACTTGGAAAAAAATTTTACCCAGAGCCAGACTGCATAATGTATTAGTTACTTGACTGCTGATATGACAAGCTATTTGACAAAAGCAACTTAAGAAAGGAAAAAGTAACTCTGATTCACATTTCAAGGGTCTGTGCTCCATCATGGTGAGGCAGAACCATGAGGATAACTGTTCACCTTAGATCCAGGATCAGAAAACAGACCAATGAGTTTTACTGCTCAGCTCTTCTTTTCTATGTATTCCACCCAAGATGTCAGATGGTCATGACATGGACATGGTTTTCATTCACATTCAGATGGGCCATCCCAGCTCATTTATCCTAATCTAGGTATTACCTTAGACATACTCAGAGGTTCATCTCTTCAGTAATTCTAGAGTTGCCAAATTGACAATAATAAACATCATTAGTAGATTTTTTCTACTCATTTAGTCTAATATCTTTTTCTTTGTAAATAAGGCTTTATTGATGTTATTCTTAAACTTAAGTGTGTATTAAAATTCAACATATGTCATGTTATGCATATACACATAAATACAATGTTAGTTGAGATGAGGCATGCTGAAATGGTGCATCAGTTAAGGGCACTGACTGCTTTTCCACATGACCCAGGTAATTCAATTCCTAGCAAACATATCGTAACATACAACTACTGGTAACTTCAGTTTCATGTGATCCAGTGTCCTCTTCTTTATCTTCAGAAACCAGGCAAGTGGAACACAGACAAACATGTAGGAAAACACTGATAAGACAAACAATTTTAATTTTAATATAGAGTGTTGGAAGCAGCCCTCAGAGTTTTTTTTTTTCAGGTAGGTCTAGGACAGGAGCCTAGAGTTTTCATGTAGCATAGGTTCCCTATAGATACTATTTTTTTTTCTTGACTGAGACAGGATACATTTTAAAAAAGCTTGGAGGATGAAAACAGGAAGGTTCACAATTGATCATTACTGATACAATGCTAGCATGAGAATGTCCTTTACAAGCTCCCAAACATTCAGCAGGTTTCTATTGTTGATCATTTTTATGTTTTTCTTTTTTTAAATTCACCTAATTCTTCAAATATGGTCTTTTGTAGAATCTCATTGTGTAAGATGGATATGTGTAAAGATTGAGTGAGAAGAAGATGAAAACCCAATAGCTCATCTGGTCTCCCTCATTCCCCATAGATTTCCACTTCAGACCCTAGGGCTATCTGCATAGAAACCATAAACTACCAAAGAACAATTGGAGACCAAAGTGTTCTAAGAAGACACATACACCACTCACTTCCCTCCCCCCAGTGCCAACAATTCCTCAGAAGATTCTGCTTATCATCCTGTTTTTTTCTCTCCTGGTTGAAATAGCATTTTCTACAAAATGCTTCTCTTGCTTCTCACACTTAATATAGTCTATCAGACTTAGTGGAGGGAAGCAGTGATATACACAAAGGTACATAGTTTTCTTTTAATTATAAGGCTTATGTTCCACTGCACTAATGGGGATGGTCTGAATTGGTGAAGAAGGGGTATTTTCACTGCTAGACAATTGCATCAGCAAAGGAGAATGACTTGAGAAATTCCTATTACCCCAACTTTCCAATCACATTCACCAATTGCTTCAACATTCTATCAAGTCTACTGGGTGACTTTACTAATACATGAGGGACACTTAAAATCCATAGATAATCACAACATTATCTCATTCAGCTCCTTAACGATGCTTTAGTATAGAGTTAATTCATAGCATGTGGATATTATTCTATTGTAGATACTTTATTTTTCTGTTCTGTAAATGAATCTTTAGCTCTTAACTGTTACCTAAAACATAGAACTTGGAATGATTAAGTACAGAATCTGTCTATGTCTAAATTTTAAGATCTATATTACTGTCTATGAATTGTCTTTTTTTAAAAAAATAATCCAATGATTTGATTATAGATACAACTCAATCGTATCAGAGATAAGAGATTAATCAAATTGAGAGTAGATATTACTTAGGAATTTTCTAGAAAGGCAGGGTTTTAGAATTTAAAATATCCATAAGAAAACACATTTTCACTCTGGCTTGTATTATTTTTATTTTCAAAGGCAGGTACAGATTTTATTGATAATATTTAATATAACAAGTGTCATTTCCCAAATAATTTATATGAATGTCTCTGTGTCCCTTTTCAGGGATCTTTTTCCTTAAACTAAGGACTTGAATTAAATTCACCATTATTTATAGCAGCCACTACATAGTTATTTTTTCAGTCACTTTTGGTTTGAGTCCAACAAAAAGAAGACGCTCCAAAGAGATGAAAGTTAAGACTAACTGGTGTATAGTATGACACCAAAGTAAAAATGAGAATTATAAAAGCCACATTACACACACACACACACACACACACACACACACACGCAAATCTACTTTCAGTGATTCAGTTTCAAGAGTTTGTGCTTTGAGGCATAAGAATTAAAAAACATAACCAAAACACAAATATATAATAGCTGTCAAAAAATTACAAGAAAATGTTCATGTATTTTGACTCTGGATATTAGCCCCATGCCAAGTACCTGCAAAGAGGTCAAACAACCAAGCAAATGACTACCACAACAGGAAATCCAGTTTATACTTTGAAGTAGACAGATATTAGAGGAGGCACAGAAAAATATGAAACATTTTGTTCTCTCCTATACCCATGTAGAAGTTGTTGGAAACTATTTTGTTACCCAAATTTTCTATTGTCTATGAAATATAGGACAGCCAGAACTATATAGAGAGACGCTGTCTGAAAAACAGAGCAATAAAAAAATTAGCCTCAAATTAGTTCACTCTATGGAATGAAAACAAAAGAAACAATGAAAACCAGATAATCCCTATTTTTAAAAAAATGCCCAAAAGGTCATTTAATAAAGACACAGACTGATTAAAAGCCCTATCTGTGGCAAGGGTAGCTGTGTCATTTGTAAATGAGGATAAATTGCTCAACTTTGTATAACAAGATGATATTGAAATCAAAATCATCACCTAGGACTTTATTGCTAGTTCAAGCAAATAGCACTTTCTTTGTGGTAAAATAACACACACACACACAAACACACGTGCACCTGCACAAGCACACACACACACACACACAAACACACACCAGAAAAGGGAAAGAACCGAAAGATAATCTCCTCCAGAAGAATCTTCTTTATTTCCTATGGTAGGAAAGAGGTATTTTTGATTACACTTAGGAAATTTGGGTAGTCATCCCAAAATATATGTTCTAAGCCAAAAGATGTATGATTTGTCAAGGGCTGTTACAAAGACTGTGCCCTTAATCCAAACAAGCATCATCTTCGGGGAGATTTTATTCGTGTGATCAATTCATATCTGGACAGGTCTTCTGCTGGTTGGCATAGCAACTAACTGAAGTTCATTGAACTTTTAGATGTGTGTGCTAGCAGTCTAAAACTGATTTCCCCCCATGGGCACCAGAAAAGGATTTCTTTGTTAAACCTCTCCAGTTGCATTCAAAAATACATCATTTTGCTCAAGCCTGAAAACACACATACATGAGCTTTGGAAAGTAATGTTTGTAAAATTGAATCTATCATGTAACATCATATTTTTTTTCTCTATTTTTCTTGATTTCTCTCTCCCTGAAAGAAAGGTCATTGTGTAATAATTTAAAGAGATTGCATCCAAGATTTTGTTATTTTTAAGAATGTTGCTGAATATATCTACATGGTGGGTTTGTATCATATAACTATTTAGCTTTTCCTTGGTGGCAGGTTTAGAAGTGTTTTCTCCACTTAGGTAAAGCTCTCTAATGCAACTTTATGTATCCTTCTTTTAGGAAGGTTTAATAAATGAAGATACAAAGGTAAGAGGATAATGTTATGAACCTATACTATGGAATGTGGATGAAGAGAAAGAGAAAGTGCAAGCATTGGCAGTTAAATTATTTAAAATTCAGTCTCAACATCAGGGTAGAAGGAAAAAGGATATTAGCAAAAGTATGTTTTAACTACAGAGGACACTATTAAAGAAAATAAAAAAGAATAAGACTTGGTCTGAAGGAAAGAGATGGCTTAAAATTTAAGAGCACGGGTTGCTCTCACAGAGGACCCTGTGTTTGATTCATAGCCACCCAAATGGTGGCTGTAACCTCAGCCTCAGTTCATCTGATACCCTCTTCTGAACTCTGTGGGCATTGCAGGCATGTGATACACAGCCATACATACAGTTAAAACACTCCTATATTTAAAAAGGAAACCTTAAAATATTAAAAGATATAAAATGACACGTGTATAGTTACAGACCACGTTCTTCTTGATCCTTCCCCAGTTATAAAAGCTGTGTTAGAAAGTGAGAGTCACAGAAATTTAAAAATCCTGTAGGTATTTTTCCCAGAAACATGTCATATTTGACATATACTTGACATAGGAGATTATTATCTCTTAAGAAATAAAAAAGAGGTAGCATTTTGAGCTCTGCACATTTCAACTAGAGATGCCACTTTGTGTGTTGGCACACAAAGAAACATCCTTTATCCTTATATTTTACTTTAAGTCTGCAAAGGCTAGCCAGTTTTCTTAGTGTAAGAAAGATTCCATTAGAGTTTATCCCTTCTTTCATTTTCTTGGTAGTTTGTTGTTGTTGTTTTTGTTTTATTTTTTTACATCAGTAAAGATGTCTCAAATACGGCTTTGCATTTCTTCACAGTGGATCTGTTGGGGGCCACTATTCTCTGTTTAAATAATTACCATCTGACTACTCAAGAAGACTCTTTCCTTCTTCATTGGATTTAAGCCAACCCACTGCCAATGAGGCAATTGTGCTTCAATGGCTTTATTGATCACTGGTGATTAGATCAGGGGGCTTGACAATGTCCAACTAACCACTGTTCTTTATATATAGCTATGTAGCAGCCACAAACTGTGAGTTAGCTGCATGTGTGGTTTTATGGGCAGCTGGACTCTGGCCTGGGGTGGCTGGTGGGTCTTTTATAATGAAGCTGTTGTATTGTATGGATTTTTATTCATAAAGGTCTCTTTAGAACTGGAGAGACAGTCTTTGTTTGATTCTGTAAAAGGAGAAGTGAGGCATGTTTGGGGCTGTGGTTGCAGGAAGATGTGGAAAAAGCAGACTTGGAGGGCAAATTCTGGATTTTGAAAAGTGATGTATTTTCGAGCTTCACATTAACTTGTACTGCCATCCTGTGGATGAAAGGAGAATATTCTGTTCTAATGACAGCTGCAACAATGGCAGAGAGTTTAGGCAAGAGACCAACGGCCAAAACTTCAGGCAATGCATTTTTGATTAAAAATATACTCAATCTCATACTAATGCTTTCAATAAAAATCTTTGAGGCATCTTCAAGAACATAAAGCAAAGCAATCACTCAGAATGTCTAGCATCTACAGAACCTAGAAGAAAACCCTTTCCTGAAGTGAAAGCCCTAACTTTGTCCATAGCCTTCTTGTCTAGTCATTTAAGCTTTGTTCGAGTAACAAAGGGTCTACAAATCAACTCTCTATAGGTTAGAGTGCAGGAAACAAAAGAAAAAGGAGTGGCCTAGCATCAATAACAAATGAAAATAAAAAGTGAAACTGAAGGAGAGCAAGGAGGGGTATAAGGAAGGCTTTGAGGGAGGAAATGGAAGAAAGAAATGATGTAATTATAGTCCCTCAAAAGTGAAGTGAGTAAAGAAGGCAATAAATGGGCACTCATTAGCTCAAACATTAATGTAAGACTGGGCAAGTATTTATTGAATGATATTATTTAAATCATTCTTTGATTCATGCCAAATTAAAAAAACTGTACAGAGTTTAGCAGGCAAGAAAAACATTATTGAAGGGAATGCAGTAATGAATCTGTTAAGATCTTCGGGGAAATGATTAAAACATTCCAAAGAAAGGTTGCTTAGCGTTACAAGGTCATCTATGTCTGATATTTGGTGCTTATAAAGTTATCCTTAACTCTTCCACAGAGATCAAGATATAGGGAGATCATGTGCATTGATAATTTTATTGTAAAAAGAGTGGCTTTCTGGTCCTTCAAAAACAATATTCCTTGTTTGTTAAAAGAGTAAAGGATTAAAGGAATATTTACATTCTAAAGTGAAAGAGGAAGAATTTGTAATGACCAGATTTCTAAAATAAATGATCAAAGAATCAGGAAGCCTGAATCCCACAGTGTAATGCTTAGTCAAACTGAAGGCAGTAATGCAGGCCCCTTGTTGAGTCACATCCTTCAGATCTGGATATCAGACAGTAATCTCAAATATCTTTCAATATTAGAGTTAATTTTTTAAATGGAGAGAAAATTATTACAACAAAAATCACCAACAAATGTCAGTATTTATAATCTTTGTCCCTCTTATTTTAGAATACACATACATTGATATTTAAGTGGCAGTCTAAAAGGAAGAAAAATATATAGCAAAAAGTATCTTTTATCAAATCAGATTCATGTATGTCTTTAAAGCTTACTAACAATGGGTACACAAGAAAACAATTTGAGTTTTTCTGAACTTTAATGAGCTAAATGCAATGACTACTTCATTTTTTAGGTCTTATAAAATTTCAGTTAGAAAAAATATGATATAACTGCAACCTGTTGACATTAGAATTTATGTAGAAGCTTAAGTTGAATACAGGTTACCTGTTTGTGAGCGTATTCCTTGTCTCGCTTCATGGAACTGTCAGTCATTTTCAAACACACACACACACACACACACACGAAAGAGAGAGAGAGAGAGAGAGAGAGAGAGAGAGAGAGAGAGAGAGGTATAACAAGGCCTTATAAAAACCAGCACTGACTTATTTGTTGAGAGTATAACTGAAATAAATCATAGGTATCTTGCTTGTTGCACGAGGATGTGATGCATACACATCAAGCTAAGTCTACTAGGGCTTCAACTCAAGTTATAATATGTGTCCTTTTGTTTTTAGATGGGGTGTGTTGCACATGAAGATAGTTCATGTGCAAGAAGACAAGCTTTCTCATGACACATCTGACAAAATAAAATTGGCTAAACAAATCACTGAAGCAATTCCAAGGACAGTATGCATAAACATGGTGCCGACAAAGAGAAAAGGGGAGAACATATAAATATACATTTCTATAAGGAGAGAAATAAGACAAACAATTCAATCTACCACATTCACATCCTCTCTAGAGTATACTTCTCTACTCATATGCCTCAATGCCCCAGCTCTTTAGATCTTCAGCAAGGATTAGTTAAGAGAGTGGAAGACATATGTTGGAGGAAAAGAAGATTATAGGAGAGTAGAGGACATCTTTCAAATAAATCCCTGCAACAAATTTAGAAGAAAAGATGTCTCAAAGAAAATCTTGTACCTTTCACAAAAGCTTTTCATTATGCAAGTGCTGTCCATTTTTCAATTTTCCTTAAATTGAAAACTATTTTCTATGGCAAATTAAATGACATGGGCCTGCTAGTCTAAATAAAGCAAGGAGTTTGACTTTGCAAAGTACGGGGGAAATAATCAACAATCAGAAAGCAGAAGTGAGATGGATAAGAATGAATATTCACCCCCCCTTATCTCCCCACCTCCTACTCACACCCCAACTAACAAACCTGCGTCATTGGAGCTGAAAGAAGAATTCATCTCTGAATATAGATCTGAGCTTAAATCACTAGGCAATGGTCCTACTGTGGCTTTTGAGAACAATGCCATCTCCTAAAATAACTGTGTTTTCAATCGTGACCTTCAGTGTGTCTGAGAGTTTCTGATGATGAATAGTGAACAGTGACTGGCATACCACAGAATGCAGGCCCTTAATTGCTTCGAGAGAAATCACATAGGATTTTCAGTCCTTCTGTTTGTGCCAATGCTTGGAAAAGATCACTGAGTTTGGATCTATGTAGAGATACCAGACTGAATCAGAGATGAAAATTTCCATTTGAGCCAGCTACTCAGTCTTTCATGAAACAATCTGGTGAGGTAGGGGGGTAGAGAGCACAGTACATAATTAGAATGTGCACAGATTTTGGCATCTGATGTAAGTAGGATCGAATTGTGAAGATATTGTTTAATAGCTATGTGGCCTGAGGTGAAATTGCTAAGCCTTTTGATTATGGTTTCTGCAAAATAAGCACCATCATCTCTCTTGAGGT
This sequence comes from Grammomys surdaster, assembly GCF_004785775.1. Classification (NCBI taxonomy): domain Eukaryota; kingdom Metazoa; phylum Chordata; class Mammalia; order Rodentia; family Muridae; genus Grammomys; species Grammomys surdaster. Next base: position 11,993,995 of record NW_021604618.1, on the reverse strand, counting down.
TGTAGTAAAGCTTTAACATGTTAATGTATGTAAAATATTGCACACAGTAAGTACTTAAGAGAGGACAGCTGCCCTCAGATCTATTATAGTACACGGTGGAATTTGTTTGCAGCAAAGAGGGTAGAAAAACAGCATTGTACCAAGACTGAGCCATGGAAAGGGCAGAGGTAGAGGCTGTAGGTGGAGAAAAAAGTCCCATAAGGCAGGTAGCAGGGTGCCCAAAGAAAATACCTAGAGAAAACCTTTACCCCCAAACATAAACAACAAAAGAACCCCTTCTCTTTTGGCTCCCATTTCTTCAAAACTGAGCAGTAAAGATTGCTTCCTCAGGCCCTTTATATTAGTATTCATTACTCTCTTTGTCATTTGGAGGAAATTCCTGACTCTAGCAACTTGCAGGAAAGTATGACTCTGGTTCACAATTTGAGAGTACAGTCCAACTTGGTGCTAGCATGAGCAGAAAGCAGAAGGTAGATGGTCACATGGCAAACACAGTAAGGAATGAGAAGTACTCACATGTTTGTTCTCAACTTACTCCATCCTTTTCATTGAGCTTGTACTATACCCCATGGATATATGCTGCGTAAATTTGGGGTAGGTGTTTCTACTTCAGTTTATCCAGTCTACAAAATCAAACATTGGCATACCCACAAGTCTGTCTCCAAGATAATTTAAGCCCTGTAAAGCTGACAGTCAATATTTAACCAGTAAAATATCCAAATAGATAACCTCAAATTTAATGATTGTGATAGAGAAAATGTCACTTTGGATTCCCAACTAAAATGGGAATTTAGTGCACTGATGGGTATCTGGCTCATCACAGAGTGCATGAACCAGGCCTGATTCTTAACACCACAAAAATGGATTAAGATTAATGATTTATTGTTAACTTTGAACTTAACTAAGCCACATGGGTCCAGAGTTTGATTATATTATGTAATTCTGAGTGCACTTATGAGTGTATCTGTGGATGAGATAACTGTTTAGATAAGTAGCTGAAGAAGAGAAGGCTGCCCTCCACACATGGATGGTCCTTTTCAATCCATAGGAGGGTAGAATAGAAAAAAACAAAGAAACAAATAAACACATACAGATAATTAGAACATTTGTTTGTTTGTTTTTTCTACTTGGTTATTTTCAACTTGGATATTGATCTTCTCCTGACGTGGACACACTTAGTTCAGAGTTTCAACTATTGTTTCTCTAGCCTAACTGATTATAGCTCGTAGCAGCCAAGATCTATATCTATACAAGCAATTTCTTAAAATCGCCCCTTTCTTTTTCTACTTCTCTACTTTCTTCTAATTCTAATTTCTTTCTCATATACTCCTTCTATATATGCTTTCTCAGGGGAAGCAGGAAAACAGGCTAATATTGAGAGCACGGAAATTCTAGTCTTATGCTGCTTAGGATACATCTGAAGTAACTGTTTACAGCCAATGTAGAGCTTTAGAACTCAAGTAAGTCACCCTGAAAATTTTTCTCCAATTTATCTGTTCCACAGAAACCATGAATTGATCAGCAGTGATAGCTCTGAAGGATAAAAGAGCAGTAGTTTGTCTGTTAAGGTGTCTACTACCTACATAAAGTTTTGGAATTACTGAAAAGCACAGTAAAACAAGACTTCTACAAAATAGATTGTAGAAGAGGAGTCACTGAACCACCATTATGAATATTTTGGAAAACAACATAGACTTTGAGGAGCAAGTCTCACAAAATTTGGCTTAATTCTAGAATGATAGTGAGTAGGATTTCTACCTTAGAAGAATGTATTTGATTGTACTAAATTTTATTTTCAGGTAATATAGGAAGCTGAAGATGAAAATTAAGCTTAAATTTAGATATGAGATACAAATTCTCTCTTAGTAATAGGAACTAGTCAGAAGCTGAGGACAAGAATCAGAACATAAGGCACAGGAGGGATTTGGGCCAGCAGGACTTGATATGAGGCATCTAAATAGTTGGAAGCATCTAGAATCTTACCAATATACCCAGAGGGAGCAAAACTCTGACCTAGGTTTCTGCACTGTCCTGGATCAAAAGACCTTGAAGAGACTCTTATAATGACCAGATTCCTGACAACAAGGTTTCTAAGCCATGATGAAAGTTTTTCTTTCAAAATTTTTGGAAGGATGATACCCCTGTACTACCTAACCTTGTCCAGAACTTTCTTCCCAGAGACACTTCACTAGTGAAAATCCACAAGATGATTACTCTAACAGTCCTTTCTCTCTTATGGACTTAATTAAGCACTGGCTCTATTCAATTTAATAATGAGATAATTTTGGATATTTTTAAACCACTGAGTAGTCGTTTCTTTTGATTTTCTGAGATGAGGTATCACTATACAGCCCAAAATGTCCATACTGAAAATTATTCCATAGTCCAAGGTATATAAACTCACACCTTCTTTTCTCAGCCTCTAAAATATTTACATTACAATATATGATACTACCTATAGCTAGTTTTTCTCCACTTTAATTTATGAAAATTAACAATAGATACATAGCTCTCAATACAACTATTTTGGAATAATATTTGATAATATACAATCAGTTCATGGGGATTTAATTATTTGAAAAGAAGTGGAAATTAAGACTCTCTATCTGTGCTGAAATTCTTGAAAGCTAGGCAGGCTTATTGATCATATGAACGAATAGTCTATCTTTATGTTGTCAGTTACAGTATTTGGAATATGTCTTTTTTATCAAATACTTTACCAGACCCAGGACAACATATAACAGCAACAATAAAACACAGAGGATTTTTATCAAATAAAGAATATTATCTTATGTTTTTTAGATAAAAATTATAGAATTTCAATTTTTTTAAAAAATAGCATGTAAAATGAACAGCCAATCAGTGAATCATTAGAAAATTTTGGTATTGAATCAGATGATTATAGACAATAGATACAAATTATGATAAAGCGTGTTTTCTTCTGCTATAGGTATAGATGCCATGGTGTGTGCTGCTATACATTTCAATTAGGTTGGCAGATATGAAAAGTCGTGAACTTTGTGAAAGTTAATGACTATTACATGGAATTAACTTTGGAAATAGAAATAGTATCTGATTCTAATGTTATATAACTAATATAATAACTTAAAGATCAACAAGCTACACGATTGATCATAGTTAATGGTAATGGAAAGCAATATGCTCACCTTGAAGCTCTTTAAGAGTGACCTGACATTGATGTTCCATAGTATGAGACACCCTTTCTTTCTTTCCAAGACAGTTACCAGAGAGACTAGTAGATGTTGCTTTGCCTTCATATACCAGTCTTGTATGGATGCTTGAAATTTATAAAAGATACTGAAAGCAGAATATTCTTAAATGAAAGCATTATTCAGTCCTCTAAAAGGATTCCATGAACTTTAAGGTGATGGTTTATAAAAAATATAAAATTAACTGAAAGTTGTCAAGTCCAAGGTCAAGATGTTGACAGACTTGATGTTCGGTGAGGGATTATTTCTTAGTTTTTGCCAGCCATCCTACTGCTAGGGAAAAAGAGGAAGGGAACACTGTGTGGTCTCTTATAAATCCACTCTTTCCCTATATAAGGATTCTACACTCATGACATGATTCTCTTTACAGATTTCTACCTTACTTCAAGCTGATTTTCGGCAGAGGGATATCAGAAAAGACACAGATATTCAGTATATTGTGATAATTCGTCACAAGATATTTTTCTCTGTACATTTAAAAGCTGAGCATGAAGTATACTTTTGCACTTGTAAAGCCCTTTATTCTTTGAACAAAACACTCTAACATATAAATGTAAGCTGTCTTGGGGTTGTAAAGTTATGTGCATTATATTTTTTGAAAATGTTTATTTCATTTTCTGTTTTTAAATTTTGTGTTCTGTTTTTGTAACCTTAAAATGGCATAAATGGGAATCCTGTTCATTTAAGCCCATTAATATATAATATTCTCTCTGTCTGTCTTTTCTCTCTGTCTCTCTGTCTCTCTCTCTCTCTCTCTCTCTCTCTCTCTCTCTCTCTCTCTCTCTCTTTCTGTGGTTGTAGTTTACATTGCCATATTGTAACTGTCTCTCTTTTAATAGTATGTTTTGTTCCACCGAAGTATTTTTTTTCAAGATTGATTTCATTTTTCATTTTTTATTATGTGGGCATGTGTGTAGATACATATATCTACATGAGTGAAGACATCCATAGAATCCAGAAGAGATTATTGGATTCCCTGGAGGTGAAATTACAGGTTGATATGAACTCCATCCAAACCCCATGTATGACGGAACTAAATTTGGGTCTTCTGCAATAACACTTTACCCTTGCTCACAACCACCTTGCCACCTTTTCAGCTCAACAGAACAGTATTTTAAAGCTGTATCAGTCTGCTAAAATAGAAAATTTCAGTCCATTGTAGATTAGTTTTCCATATGTCCGGCAACCATGTTGTTACCTTTCCTAAATAATGTTGACCACACTAGGGCACAATTGAACAAGACAACATTCAGCAGAACATTTAACTTAAGCAATATCCTGCTAAAATGACTGCTTACGAAGACATCCACAGAACAGATCCAGATCAGATTCAGCAAGCAGGTTCTTCTATACTAAAACCATAAGTTACTGCTCATCCCAATTGTATTTAATTCCCTAAAAGAGCAAGAGCGGAAGTTCTGAGAGCATAATCTAGACAATAGCTGGGATCACCTGAATGAGGAAGTACCAAAGATTAAGGACTTCTCAGTGTGTTTCCATTCTGTGTTAATCCCTAAGTTTTATTCAGCCCAGCATGCCACTGAGAGTAGCTAGAGTTAAGCTTGTGATGTAAATGGAAACAAGGAAGATCAAGGAGTGCAGCTCTGTGTTCTGAGTATTCAGTATGTAGCATATTTGATGTTTGAGGCCAAGACCCATTATTCCAAACTCTAAACCAAACTATGTAGGAAAACATTCAAAGGACGAGCATGAGCAGTTCTAGGAGAGTGTGAATGAAAGAGAAGCCAAGGACTACACAGCAAATATGGAGGATCACAGAAATGAGGAATGTTCAATTTTCATCTACTTCCTAATCAGGAAACTTTTACTCCTCCATGTGTTGTCCATATTATTTTCCATAATTCTCCCCTTCCTAGTTTTCTCTATAAAAATAAGTACAGGATAAAGAAAAATTATAAAATAGTAACTAGATCTCAGAAAGTCTAGATGACTTCTGAAATTGTAGACTCTTTATATTGTAACCAAACAAAACCCAATAAAATTTACCTTGCTTTTTTGAGCAATGTAAGGAGGAAATTTGTTTTGACAGAGTTGATTCTATCAACTTTGGCAAGAAGACTCAATTCATGAAAACTCAACTTCAGAAGGGTATAAAGGGATATGTTGCTCTAAAATGTGTGCTGGAATTTAGAAATCACTGAGACAAAAATGGTTGGAATCTAACTCTCCGCAGATAGGTAAAATTGAACAAGACATTCTGCCTGTTTTGATATACAAATACACATATAAAAGATATGGGCATGTAAAGGCCAACTCATTATTACGGAAGAGCTGAGCTTGCAGTCAGATTTATTAACTCTTAGTCAGCCATGTTAGCTGTGAATAACCTGAAAAAGACTCTAAATTATAGGCTGATATTTTCTAATTGTCCACTTGCATCCTGAACTCTTTCTCAGGAATGACAACCAAAAATCCTTTTTACTTTGTTGGGAAATTTCCAGGATTCTAGAATCCTCTAGAGTCCTCAGCCCTGACCTTTTAGTGTAGCACATAGCACATTGGGAACAGGGAAGTGTTTTCATCAAATTGTACATCAAATGTTACATCATATTCTATTTCACATTTGCTATCCTATGCAACCTACCCACTCATCTTAGAACCATGACTATTCTCAATTTCAAATAGGATTAATTGAGACAGAGTTGAAATAATTTACCAATATGTAAGTTTAGAATAGTGAAATGGGGTTTGAAATCTATGCTGTTTCTCTGTCCCAGGCTTTCCTTCCTCAATTGAAAAATAGGTTCACTAGATGTAAGAGAGATTTCCTAACCTATACAGTTTCAAGCTCCCAGTGAAAAGGTAAATGGAGAAACTCATCTTGCACACTGGCCTGCATTCCTCCTATCTTTGCCTCTGTTCTTTACTAGAGCAAAGATAAAACTGCTGTTTTCCCTTCTACACCAGTGAGCCAGATAAAAGACAAATAACCAGAGAACAGAAGCTCTGCTCCCTAGAGTCTGCTGAACACTGCCTTGGCTGCCCCTTCATGGCCTGAGTCCTGTCTATTTCTCACCAAGGGCTCAGCAGGACTCTGGGAACTGTAGGTTAAGGAAGCTGCTGTGGCTTTTCATTTTGGTTCTTTGCAACACTATGTAATTGGTTCTGGTTCAACCGCCTCACAAATGGAAGCATTCCACAAAATAACATTAGGAAGAAAAAGCAGGTCAATTTGACAAAGGGCAAGAGCCCAGAGATCCTGTCTGTAACAAATAGGTTTATGTGAGTTGTTGAAGCCTGAAAAATAAACAAGCTGCCAGACAGCCTTGGTGAAGACAGAGGTCGCTAGGTGGCAGCACACTCTCCATTTGGCTCCCTGTCCACTGAGGAAGACAGCCTAATCTCAAGAGCAAAAGAGTAGGGCAAAGCAGGGCTGGAGAGGCATGGAGAAAATATTCCTTTAGACTCACATGTGTACAGTCATTGAAAATTCATTACAACCAGCTTTCTATTTCAAACTTGCCCTACTTTTGAATATGAAGGGTTATTCTATGTCAACCTTTGTCACATTATTTAACTCAAATAATACCTTAAAAAATACGATTTTCATTAATCCTCTTTTATAGATGTGGAAAAATGAACCATAAATGTATTAGGTGAATCCAAAAATCACTTTATAAGTCAATTGTGGTGACTTACACCGTTATTTCTGAATTTAGGAGTTTGAAGCAGGGACTTTGCAAGTTTCAGGCAAAATATGTATTACATAGCCAATCCCAGGGGAGTATGAGTTTCTTGAAAGCACTTCTTATGAAGAAATATTGCACAGTAATTAAAATATACTGGAATATTTAGAGTCTATTTTGGGTTAAGGGATGATCTTAGACTCTATGAAGATATAAGAATAGCATTCCATGAACATAAGCAAAATTAGATAAATGAAAATATTATTGTATAGGGAATAAGTAGAACCAATATTCCAAATAATATTTTTCTCAATATAAAGTAATTACTATTCCCTTCAGAGGGAAATTCACATGTGATACAGTGGTCAAGAGAGTATTGTCAACAATGACTGTATAATTCAGAGATAACTACCATTAATTTTCCACTCTGTATGTAAATGTTTATCACAGCTCAAATAACGTTGCATCTGTGCTTTTAAACATGTGCCTGACTAAGCAACCATTTTCCTAAGCCAGTAAAGTACATAGGTACTATCTGCTGATTTGTGTACCAAAGAGTGAATCAATCATACACATACTTTGTAATCTGAGTTGGTTCCAACTTTTTATTACACCAGTTTGTATTATGATGTACAAATACAGCCATAAATTGATTACACATATCTATTTCCTATTAACAATTTTTGATAAATGGAATTGCCAGCTGGTAGAATCTGAGGACATTTTATCTAGTACTTAATGTTGAATTTATGTATTTTTTCATTTGTTATTGTTATTTCATTGTTATTTATTTATCCACTTAACTTCTCAAGCACAACCCCCTTCCTCCAAGTCCTTCCCTTCCACAGCCCCTTCTCCCATAACCCCTACCCTTCAGCTCTGAGAAAGGGGGTATGCCCCCTCTGGGTACCAACCCACCCTAGTTCCTCAAGTCCCTTCAGGACTAGGCACATCCTGTCCCACTGAGTCCAGATAAATCAGCCAAGTTAGGGAAACAGGATCCACAGGCAGGCAGCATAGTCAGGGTAAGCTCCTGCTACAGTTATTGGGGAACCCATGTGAAGACCAACTGCACATCTGCTACACATATGTGTAGAGCCTATAGGGAGCTAATGTATGCTCTTTAGTTAGTGGCTCAGTCTATGGGAACCCACAGGGCCTGGGTTATTTGACTCTCTTGTTCTTCTTGTGGAGTCCTGATCTCCTGGTTCCTCAATCTCCCTCCAACTCTTCCAGAAGACTGGGCCTATGAACTTTTTCTTTTAGCAAGTGTGTCATTGATTTTCTTCTCAAGCACTGTATGAGATTTTCAATTGCATTTAATGTCACCTTAGACTTCCTAGTCCTTAAAAAGATTGGGAACATATTTCTATTGTTTACAAGATATATTTAGCTATGGAATTTGCCTTAGTTGCTATTCTACTGCTGTGAATAGACACCATGACCAAAGCAACTCTAAAGAGTTGGAACTTTAATTGGAACTTGCTTACAGTGTTAGAGTGTTAGTCCTTGACCACCATGGCAGAAAGCAGACAGATATGAGACTCAGCAGTAGCTGAAAGCTTTACACTCTGATTTACAGGCAGTACACAGAGACAGAGACAAAAATAGAGAGATAAACAGAGACAGAGAGAAAGAGCGTGGGGGGAGAGAGAGAGAGAGAGAGAAAGACTTGGCCTGGAGTGGGCTTTTGAAATCTGAAAGCTCACACACCCAATGATACACATCCTCCAGCAAGGTCACACCTCCTAATGCTTCTCAAAGAGTTCCACTACCTGGTGACTAAGCATTTAAATATATGATCCTATGGAGCCCATTTCTTTCAAACCACTAGAGCATTTTTTCACAGAAGCTCTAGAAGACTAAAGCATCTGCCATTCAAAGAGAAACATTTCCATGCTCATGAGGTATCTGCACTATGACTGGCTGGCATATGCAAATGAACACAATCAAGCTTTTCCTCCAAACTTCCCCCATTTAAACTTTTAGTCTGTAGTCCTTCCACACAACACTTTCTTGGGGTAGTATATTTTTGTTGGGCATTTCTGTCACTGTTGATGATTCCTTTCCCTGGGAAAATCTTCAAACCATGACCATTTTTTCCTCTGTATACTAAACATGTTGCTTGCCAGTTTTAGTATAAAATAAATCTAAACAGTATCAAAGTGTTTACCTTCTAAAAACAAGTAGAAAGTCTGTTCAAATAGAGAAGGAAAAATATAAAGAAAATTGTCTCTCAAGAACACCAAAGCAAATCTTTTATTTTTTCTCTTTTCAAATTTTTCATTTGTTGTTTACTGTAAAGTTTCATTTCTGCGTAAAACATTGAAATGAAATGAACAAAATTGCTAAGAAGACATGACTTGGACAATTTACAGGTTTTAAAATTTTCAAACTTCTGTTATCCAGGAATATAAAAAGCTTTCATTTCACAGAAATTTGGACAACATTTCCTCATGTGGTCAGACACTGTTAAGGCAGGAATGTGCATAGTACATTCAAGGGTACACAAGGTACTTTCTCCTACTTTCCCAGCATGTTTGGCAGGCATAACTAAACATGAAACAAGCAGAGCAGAAGAGTCTTCGAATCAATCTTGTTTGAGAAAAACCATTCCTTTTATAATATACACAATTTTAGAATAAAGATTTTTACAAGTGTCTTATAATAAAAAGAATAGCCTATTTAATAAAATCTCTCCCTACTTTGTTTTTTCATATCTCATTGTATCTGTGTTTCTCTCTCACAAGCCCCTCACTTTACAAGTGATAGGTTAAATAAAATTTGAGTACAAAGAAAAATTGCATTTCAACATAAATGTTAAATTTCTATGAGCAAGTTTCTAATCGACGCGGAGATATAAAGGAATATTTAAGGATATATTCAATCTTACAGAAGGAAATAAGTATTGATCTTGTGACCTGGATATAGTAGTACATGTCCTATTCCCCAGCACACTGAAAGAAAAAAGCAGGCTATATGTGTTTAAGGCTTGCCTGGGCTACAGAAAGTTCAAGTCCAGGCCAACTGGGATGACATAGTGAGACCCTGTTCAAAAAATGGCAGTGTGAGTTGACAAAGGACATTCTATGATAATATTACCTCGCCAGAACCCATGTCAAGTAATGTTGACAGATTATTCAAAGTTCATTTCTGAAATTACTAAGCCTATTATGCATTACACTATTGCACTATTCCTTTTACACTCCTGCAATGAGGATAACAAGCAGCTCATCATCACCTGGTGAGCACAACATTCTACCTCCAGAGAAAATCTATTGTCAAAGATAACCAGCTTCTTTGAGTTGAAATGACACTTTAAAAAACGGAAGGAAATAAAATACAGAGTCAAGGTGGTTAGCCAAAGGGAGAGAGAATACCCTCTTTGCTGCAATTTTAGAAAAATGGGATATAACAACCGCTTTCAGTTTAGTGTCTGTGCATGTCTCAATATTTTTATAGAAATAGTAATATAATTTCTAGTCTCCCAAGTGAGCTGACATAGCCAGCAATTTTTAGTCCCCTGTGAAAAGTGGTAAGACTGATACAGATTACAGCTTTGGAGTCATGTGTACACTCCACAGCATTATTCGCTGAAATCAAAGTCTGGTAGGTTATCTTCGAGTGAGAATGAGCCAGAAATGGACAAAATACTTGTTCTTTACAAGATTTGTCAGTTCAGATATAAATCATAAATCATATTGTGAAGTGTACACTTAGTGGCTGTGTTGAGGAAAATCCTGCACAGAAGAGCTTACAGAGTATTGCCACTGTGTTATATACAGCTAGTAGTAGACTAATACCAGTGATTGTTAGAAGATTTTATATTTGTACAACTAATTGTACCGTACAAAAAGCATTCCTATTGTATGTTTTTTTTAACCTGTTGTTAAAAAAATAAAAATTTTAAAAAGCTTAAAAAAAAAAAGAGACTACAGAGAGTGAAGTAAGAGCAAAAGTACAGTTGGCCCCCTCTCCATGTTTGTTCTGGGTGTTTTAACTTAGAGAATTCATTTTGTGTCTTCACACCATAATTTCTTGATTGGTAAAATTAAGGGAATAATTACAATGTATCATATGTAATTGCTATAAAAATTTAAACAATAAATATCTATGTTTGTTAAAGAAGTGTTCAATTACTAATAATCTCATCTCCCTTATCACATTCATTGGACTGTAGCTTCAAATTGAATCTGTTTTTTTTTTCTGAAAAAAAAAAAAGATATGTGGTTCTTATTCTTAAAGGGATTATAAGTTATGTGAAGAAACCAAATTAAACTAAGACCTAAATGAAGCAAGTTTTCCTGAAGTCCACCCATGAAAATGCAGTGAGCAATGAGCAGTGAGCTGCACTGAATACTACATAAGGAAGACATCACTGAACTGAGACCGCTGCCCTGCATGAGTCTCAACCTAAAAGGCAGAAGTGTAACTGCACAAGAGGAGCCTCTGGTGGGCAAAGAGTTTCAGCAAATACAATAGCAAAAAAAAAAAATCTACTTCAAAACATAATTAAAGAAGATTCATTCGACATCCCATGAATATTGAGTAGAACTGAGAGTATATAGGTCAGGGTGTACAGAATATTATTAACCTGTATAATACATTGAGTTCAGTTCTTAGCACCACCAAAGTATTTGTATTAGACTACTTTATCTTTTATATCACACAGAAACATTTTTATCTTCAACCTAATCAAAGGTTTAGTTCAATAATAAAGAGTAAAAACCCACCTAAAACATATGTGAATAGTGTAGCCAAAACAGGTGCAAATGAACGAGAGAGAGAGAGAGAGAGAGAGAGAGAGAGAGAGAACATAGAAGTAAGAAGAACAGGAGAAATAAGAGGAAAGACGCTGGGAGTCCTTGATATCTTTGTAAGCATGGGATAAACCATTCATATATGCGTTTTTTTTGCAAAAATAGATAACAATCATTATGAAAAACAATGAATACCAATTTTAATAATTTATATTTTATATAACTTATCTACATAATTTCTTTTACAATTTAAACTCCAAAGGCATTCATTCAGCACAGCAATTCCTACAAAATCCATCTTAAAGAAACAATCATAAGTGTACCCAAATATATTGCAAGGACATGTTAATGACAGCTATCAGAAAGAATAACGATGGCCAATATAATTAACCTTTGCATAGATTGGTGATTACATAATTATATGACAACTTGCCATGCAGTTTTACAATATCAATAGTTTGCTGTATTTATACTTTATTTTAAATAAGCACTGTAATATCTATGAGTATAGAAAAATGCTATTCAACAGTAGTCATAACTTGATAGTACTGTTTGTATTTTTAGTCTGCTAATTTGTACGTACTACATTTTTTGTAAAAATGTAAATGTACCTTATTTGATGAGTTATAAAAATAAAATAAGTAATTAAAGTCCCCAAAGCACATGAGCAACCATTATTCAACATCAATTGTGGCCATTTTTACAATTTTAATGTAATGAGTAAAAATACAGAGGACAGTAAAATGATTCCCCATAGTCAGATGTGAAAATAAAAGAAGTTATAAAGGTAACTCAGGCAGGTTCCCTAAATTTATCCTTTTCTCATTTTAATACATGGTGTATTAAAAAAATACTCTACTTTGAACTGCACAATCACATTAAATTATGAATCTTTGGGCAGTATATAAAGTTATCACAAGAATATAATTTCTCTATGAGCAATTTGATTATGCCACTACAAGTCATCCTGAGAAGAGGTGTCAATGATAGACATGAATTACATTTGAGAGTAGCTCCACATATCCACTATTTAATATCTATTCAAGGAAGATCACTCCTTTTATTATATGTAAATCCTTCAACACTCCTAAGAATAATTGTGTCTTGCATCAACTCTAAGAGTCCAACTTCTGCTTTTACTGAGCATTTAACAATATTGTCCTCTATTGTAGGATCACCTTAGTTCTGCTGTGAGGCATTAAGAGAAGCTTTTAGATACAACATCATGCCTAATGACATTACATAACATAGAGGGAAGTGTGTCAATTGGAGGCAATTAATGAGTACCCAACTCTGAGTCGAGAGAGGGGTTGCTAGACAATGTTGAGAGAGACTCACAGATTATGAGAGCATCTCTTGGAAGGTGAGACTCATAGTAGTTTGGACATCAACGTTCTCATAAAGTCAGTGATACTCAGAAAACTCAGTTTGATTTCCCCACCAGAAACCACTACTATATGCACAAATGTATGAGGAATACTAAACCAAGAAAATACTATTGACTACTGATGCATGAAAAATCATAAATGGGAATTAAAATATCACCCAGGAGACTGGAGAGATGGCTCAACACTTAAGAGCATGTACTTCTTTTTCAGAAGAGCTGTTTTTGGTTCCCAGTACTAATATCATGACTTATAATCACATATAACTCCAATTATAGAAATCCATTATAATTATAGGAATTTTAATGTCCTCTTATGACTGCTATGGGCTGCTGAACATACATAGTACCCATATGCCACACAGAATATGAATACATATGAAATATCATTAACAGTGACAGAAATTATAGAAATCCACTTCTTACACATATTGTGAATGGTTTCCATCAACTGAAAAAAACTTACCCCAAATTTATTAGCTAATTTTGCTATATTTCACAAGAAACTACTTCATGGGGAAGGAAATCATCTAAGCTCATAATTTAAAAGTACATTCTGACATTGAAAGGACATGGAGATAGTATCATGAGGTGGCTGGTTATAGTGGATCTTCAATAGGGAAACAGGAAATGGAGACAAGAAGTGAGAGCAGGCTTTCAAACCTCAAGGTCCATCCTCAGTGATTCACTGCCTCCATCAAGGCTGACCCTCTAATATATTCCATAACCTCAAAAACAGTGTCACCAGCTAGGAGTGTCAGATACTCAAACACATGAGCCTATTGTGAACTCCTCCAATATGCAAACCATATGTATCATTTAAAAATCCACAGAATGGTTTATATGTTAAATGATTTTAAACGTTGTCTAATATCTATTCTCTATTATATTAAGGTAATTAATTCATGTGATACACACATTTTTTTCTGGCATTCTATTTCAAGTCATTGTATATAGCATTATATGACTAAAATAGAAAATATCCTACTTTATGGAGCTCACATGTCAGAGAAAAATGAATAAATAGCTGGATAAATAGATAATTCATACACAAGGTCATGTTAAATATAATGATGGAAAATGATTCATAGAATGGAAATGCAGAAGAACAGAATAGAGAAAAATATTTTTCAAATGTCAGAAGCAGAAGAGGGAGCCTAGTAGAAAACTGCAGGAACTTTCTTAGCAACTGTGATGTTAGTAAGTACACATAAAGTTTCATGAGACCTTGCTAAGACAAGTGAAAATGTTAGTATGAACAGAAGCTACGATGATAGAGCAACCACTAACTTCCTTAACGAAACATAATCAATACAAAAATCAACAAAAATAAACAGCTTATGCCAAAAATTGAGTAACTCTGGTTATTACACTCTGTTCAAAGTTGTCACAATAAGTATTGAAGAAATGTCGAGTTTGCTGGCAAATTCATTCTCCAGGGATTGCTACAAATTATGCCTTTACAATCTACACTACTGTTTTTTTTTTTTCAGGCTATAGCATGAGTCTTGGGGTACACCAGAAATTCGGACACATGCAAAGTTCCCCTCTCTATGGATCTATGACATATAAAAATTTCCTTAAAGTCTTGCCTTGTTATACAAAATGAAATACAAGACTCATATTTTACTTAACCCATGACTTTCATATACAGTTGTGTATAACTGTTAGATAAATATCCCAAACAAATCTGAAGAAAGGACAGAATCCAAACCCATAAATGCAACAGCCATAACCAGGAAGTGGTAACTGTCAGTCATCCACATTTTGATTCTAATTTCTCTATAAATTCTGGAAATTTTCTCAGCTTATTGGAGGAAGAAAAGTAACAGGTGAATCAAAGAGTGTGGGCCTCAAAATCAAATAGATCTCTCCATGAAGGTCTGTTCTTTGAAAAGTCCGTTCATTTCTACCTTCGTTCACTTAAAGGACACTCATCAAACACTTGTCCTGTGAAGGCACAAAAGTATGCAATAGTAAATCAGGAAGCTAAACATTTTTTGTTATTGTTGTTGTTTGAAAACGCATGTGTTTGTAGAAGTCAGAAAAACAGCTTACAGTAGCAGTTTTTTCTTTCCAGCATGTGAGCATTGAGGATCAAACTCAGGCTGTAATGTTTGGCCCCAAGTTACTCATTGAACTATAGTATGGAACCAGGAAAAAAAAATCAATACTTTCACAGAACCATCCAGACACAAACTCCAGGACATTTTCCATTTGTCCATGCTTTCCCAGGTAGAAGTTGGCATTGTTATGGGATGAACAGTTAGCCTCATCATTGGATGTTTGAGCCAACACTGGCACATAGTCTCTCAAGGAAGGCCTAATTCGAGAAGCAGATCAAATGGGCACCATACCAGGAGTATAAGTATCAATCACTGGCATCACATGACTTATGTGTGGTACTGATATCATACTAGGATTAGAGAATCCAAGAACCTTGGAGGAATTATAATTATTGGGCTCAATGGAAGATGAAAAAAAAAGAAGAATGTTGAAACACAGCTATTATTTGGGAATTAGGCTCTAAGACTATTCTCCAATCCATTTCTTGAATTCATCTTTCACATTCTCTTTATGTTTCCTACCACCATTGTGTCTTTCTAAAATAGAGAGCTGGGGGTAAGATAGGTATTGC
This sequence comes from Grammomys surdaster, assembly GCF_004785775.1. Taxonomy (NCBI): domain Eukaryota; kingdom Metazoa; phylum Chordata; class Mammalia; order Rodentia; family Muridae; genus Grammomys; species Grammomys surdaster. The sequence goes on along the minus strand of NW_021604618.1, from coordinate 11,978,336 downwards.
AGTAGTCCTAGTAAACCTCAGGCCATTTCCTTTTCAGGTTATTGGCTACCCCAGTATAAGTAGCTCTTCAGTTTATCTTTCTACTTCACAGAGAGCTGCTTTGGGAAAATGGTTTTGGTTTAACATTGCTCTCTACACATAGCACCGCACTATGATATAGTCTCCCAAAATAAAAAGACATGTCACTACTATCATAAGAATATTATTCTGAGGATATTTTATGTTTTATCTGTCTACTTGATAGCTTGTGTTAAAAAAAAATTAGAAATTTCGGTAAATAGGAAAATAATAAAAAATTTCAACCAATATGAATTTAGCACAATTTTTCTGTTACAAGCATTTCTCCTATATCAATGTGTACTCATTTGTTCAGCATGTCACATTTATAATACTTAAACATTTGTTCAGAAATAACTGCATGAGTAGTCTCAGTTGTAATTGACCTTCCTTCTTGTTATTTCATAAGGGCTCATAGAAATGCTGTTTGCAATTATTTCTCCATAACCTTCACCTTATTGTTATTCTGGTGCTCACTGTCCTTTACTGATCATTTTCTGTCTTCCAAAACTAAGTGCCTCTTTTCCAGACATACCACCTGTTCAAATGGGGCAACATGTTTAGAGAGGCTTTGTGCTTGTTTTAACAGTCTGTGGACAAGGTCTTTAATTTCTTAAAGTTTAGACAAGGGACCCTGAATTTCCACCTTGCAATGGGTCCTATAATATGCATATCCACTCCTACTGCCAATAAAGGTAAAATTCAAGGGAGAGAGATGTCGGTTTTACATAAAAATAATTCTATTTCTTCCATCTTCTGCCAGTTCACTTGTAGATTTCTAAAAACCTACCTATATTCATACATGGAACCTTAATTTTACTAGATGTTTTCATATGTGCATTTAGAGTTAAATTACTATACATCTGCTAATTTCCAAAAGCTTTATAACTTAAATAATACCTATTTTAGGAAGATGTATTTTCTAAAACTATTCAAATTTTTCGAATCTATTAAAGAAAAACAGATGGTGAATGTCTTCTGAGAGGCCATTATCTCTGAATTTATATAAGTATATAGCATGTATTTTCATGCTGGCTTCCTGGGCATAGTCAGTCCTTAAAGCTTCTCATACCTTAGCCTGAAAAATGACACATCAACAACACGCTGAGCCTCCTAATTACCAGGAATACAGGGCCCATTAAACTGTGAGGATGCATATGCACACCTAATTATGTTTATGCCTGCTTATAAATCAGTGAAGTGAAAGCATATGCATGCTGGAAATTACCCATCATTAACTTTCCTAATTGCACCCAAATAAAGAGGAAAATAATTCACTTCAGAATATGTTTTCATCCTTTGGGCAAAGCCTAGGCTCATCTTGTTTAGGTTTTGAAAAATTGTCTTTTTGCTCATAAATAGAAATCAATTATTTGGGTGCCAAGACACAACATAGTTCTTCCCTGGGTGTTGAGCCAGAGAAAATGAAAAGATTCAGATATGAAAGTCATAAGACTAAAGCATGGATTTAGGAGCAAACAATATAGAGAGGAAATACGACATGGAGGAAAACAATTCCATCATTCTGATGGAGAGGGCAATGTAGATGGTGACAGCCCAACCACAGATACGATAGAAAGCAACAACCAGGGACAGATCCTCAGGGAAAAAGAAGCATTAAATTTAGATGTCCGACAGAAGACTCAATTTCATGACAGTAATTGAGATCAATTGGAGCACTGTGTGTGCTCCTCACTCACAATTTCCCCTGTAGTTTCTCTGAACAATTACTGTTCTATTACTGGCAGGATTAAGATAAGACAGACAGGAGTCATGCATGCCTAATTGGACTTCCAAATATGGTTTATTGCTGTCCATAGAGAGTGGAAACAGGAAGAAAACGATGCTTGGAGTGTGGAATAAACCCAGGCTTTTGATGTTTACAATAATGGAAACCCATTCTGGTGCTAATTCAGAGGTGCAGAGTGGTGAATACAAAATTAATTACAGGCACTGCCTCCAATGCCTATCAGCTTGGTGCTTTGCAAGCATGATTTTAACCATCCCTCACCTCAGTGTTGTAAAGGCTTCTGCTCTGGTCCTTGCTCTACAGATGGAGGTGGGAATGAAGAAGTCAGCTAGTATGGCTCAGTCACGGGGATGAAGCACAGCTGAACCCTGGACTTTTTCTAACTCTAACCAGTGTTAATCTACATTGATGCTCATGGAAACCAATATGCATAGATTTAATCCTTGTCATTTTGCTGTGCATGAAGATGTGTCCCCATTTTGTAAACTAACCTAAAACTTAAATATAATAATGCCTGTTTTGGAAGGTTAATTTTTGCCCCATCATCCTTATTGGCTTCTGTGGACCAAGCTTAGACCATTGTTTTCATTAGAGCCCACCAAATAGCTTAGAAAAATTTTCATTTATTGCATTATATCCCATTTAATAAGTCTATCCTTGATATGAAAACTAAAGATTTTATACCTAGACTCTAGTAATAATAGCCAGTTGTGAAAATGAAAATGAAGAACACATAATCCAAGAACCATGAATCTTGGCTATTTACCTAAAAGACAGAAGACTGCCAGATATGGCCAGTTGTTCATGAAGGTACTCATAGTGCTTGTGGTGGTCCCATATCTCAGCATCTCAAGAGGAGTGTATAGTAATATATGCTGTGGAACTCAGTATCTGGCTCGCTTGTCTTCTAGAGTTTGTGTACACTATCTCATTAATAAAATTGGCTCTGCCTTTTATTTTCTACACTAACCAGTCTAGTGCTGACATCTATTTAATTGTCATTTCACTTCAGTGGCATCTTGAGTTTTCCCAATAAAGGCTCCACTAACATTACTTATCACTTTCTTGCCGATATTAGCTGTCTAGTTACTGTGACTTGTAACAGGTTTCCTTGTAACTGAGACAATGCTGTTGATGAAACACCAGTACACATGACTCTAGGACCCATAGAGTAACTAGTTTTAAGAACCATTTATTTCCCTATGTCTTTATTATTTTACATATGCATACAAATTAGAGAATTAATATGACTCACCTCAGTATCTAGTCACCAACAAAACTTGACTAAAAAAAGTATTTTCACTTTTAAAATACCTCTAGTTTTAGCATTTTTTTCTGGATCCTTACTTGCTGGAGCAGAAATAAAGAAGTCACTTTAATTTCATGATTTTATATCTCTACTTTGTCAGTTTTCATTATATGATACAATGGACTCTCCCATTACTTGAGCCAAAAATTTTGTTTTTGATTTTTTAAAATATCTTTGGTTCTTAGATATACTTCTGTTTGTTTTATAGTCATCAGTGTATTCAAACCCTTCCCATGTTCTTGAGTTCACGTCTATATCAGTGATCTCCAGTTTCTCTTATGTGCCTCTATAGCATGACTTTTCTAGACTATTAGAATGGCTATGCCTTTCGATGACTTAAAACTTACAATCACACAGAATACAAATCTCAAGTTGCTGCTCTCAGACATAGAACCACCATGATCTAAAGCAGGTTTCTCTTCTGTCTTCATCTTCTATGACCTGCCACCCACACTTACCTCTGAAATGCATGGATTTCTCCAAACAATCCTCCCTTGTACCTCCTTGCTTTTGCTATGGTGTGCCTTCTTCACATCCTTCTATTCATGTGACACAAAATTGTTGATTCTATGAATTTCACCAACATTTCCAGGATAGAGTTCCTCTGTGCACCCACATTCTCAAAGAATTTTATCCTTTCAATCTGCTCATTGCATTTATATTCCTATGACTATCTTTTGCAGATTCTGTCTTCTTGCTATCCTCAGCTGCTAGAGGAAGAAGCAAACCAAATACCTGAGTTACTCTCTGGCTATGGCCAGTGATTGATTCCCAATAGCCTAAAAATTTGGACTCCTCTAGATGATGTCTATGATACATTTTGACTATTAGCACAGATGTTCTTAGATCTTTTAAATCCTGAAGAGATGCATGCTCTAGTCTTCAATGAATCCATTCCTGTCTGCAGTCGATCATGCAAAATATATTCTAATGGGAATTACTTAAAATAATGGTGAATACTAGTTAATATTGATAGAACACAACTATATGACATCAAATTATTTATCCTGTTAGTTCGTTGATGAAGAAAATGAAGGGTAGAAGTAGATGACAATTACCTCATGTCACAAAGCTTAGTTAAGACTGCAAGTAAAATTTCTTTGTTTGATTCTACATTCTATGTGTTTTATCACAATTTTATAGACTAGAAATGGCAATTTAGTTCACTAGACTTGAGTATATGTCCTTGTTTCCTTAACAGCTTTGCTGAGATAATTCACAAGTGATAGGGTCCACTTATTTAAAATACTGAATTCTTTAGTTCTTAGTGCATGTACAGCTATGTACAACCATCACCATTTTCAGCTGTAGGTAATTTTTATCATCCCCAAAAGAAATTTTGTATTTAGTAGCTCTTTGATACCAAGATAAATATCTTTTTTAAGTGTGGAGATCTTTCTTCAACCAATAGCCTCTGTGTAGCAGAAGTATCTTTATATAAATTTGGGTAGAGGGATGAGATGATTCTTAGGGTCAGGAATTGGGTGGATCCTTGCTCTGACAGACCGAAGAGTTATTATATAACTTAGAAAATCTATGCTGTGAGGGCTGATTTGTTATAATTTCAAGCATGCGTATAACACCTTGTGAATACTCTTGAAATAGTATACAGGAATTTTCCCTGATGTGTCTATTCAATGACAGAGTCGCCTTCACTTAGTGTACACTGGTTTAAACCCGTTTAGTTTATATGCTCTTTTATGTGGAAATACCAATCTCTAAATAACCCATAAGAAAGAAGGTGCTGGTTTTTACCCTATCTAGAAGGAGCAGATACATCTTTCTTAGGATTTTTCCCTTGGCCCCTGGAGGATTACTTTGCTTCTACTTGTAGTGCAATTTCCCATAGGACAAATCCTCAGTCCACATTCTAGGTACCTTGAAGCAAATGCTTGCTGCTCTAATGGCACAGAATCTACGTTTTTTTTTT